>NW_025776926.1:0-63294 GCF_021130785.1 Homalodisca vitripennis | reverse complement strand
TTGCAATTTTTTGATTAGGATCTAATTTCGTAATAGCTGTGTTTATATCAATCTCTAGCTCCACCAGGTAACGCTCTTTCTCTTGAACTCCTACTTCCAAGTAAACCTTAAGACAAAAGAGGAGTTTGTTTATCCTCTCTCACCCTACTACACAACAACTCAACTGTCAGCTAGGAATTTTAATCGTCCTGCATCCACTGAAATTGTCTTCCGGAAACTCTCACAAAAGAGGACCACCATCTTCGTCGATGTCCCTGGATCCTGTAACACACATAGCAGTATCTAAAACGCAATCGAAATAAATCGATTAGTGTATGGAACAAGCTGAAATGCCTACATATTCCCAGCACTCTGTTGATATTGCTGTCATATGGGAAATTATAAAACAAAACAAGTTTGGCACAAAACGAGGAAGAAAATTTAAATTTATATCTAACATGTTGAAATTTTGTTTTAAAATTAAATAAACGAGAAAAAAATTAAATAAATGCTATTTTCACTATGATTATATAAGTTTTAGTTTTATTTTAAAACCCCTTTCTTTGAATTTAATATAGTTGCACAATATTATTACGTTTTACGAAATTACTTTGATATTTAATGTTGCTGATACACAATACAATTGAAAAGACACAAAAGAACTTTAAAATTTGAACTGTGTATTTCAAATACAATAGGGGTACGATTTTTCCGTTTCGGATGAGATGATAATAGATAAGTACTACATGTATTCAGTTTTATAATATATTCGAGAATAGCAGAGTAAGATTAAAAAAGTTGGTTTTGTATTTAAATAAATTTGAAACATTCCCTCCATTGAAACTGATTGCCAATGATTGAAAGACGGTAAGCGCCTGAGTCGGTTTCAATATCCATCCAACCGTGGCCGGCTTTATTTATTTCTTCAGATAATATTCTCTCGTACCTCTTTACTGGGTGTTCTTGGTCTTTATTTACACTGATGAGGGACTTCTCGATAGTAAAATTGTACTAAAAATGTATCTTTATTTTCACATTGTAGTAATTAAAAACTTTTATTGGAGAGAAACACGTATTTCATTTTTATAAGGAGTTTGAATTTATTATTTACAGCAATTTATGTTAGTATTTTAAAATTCATTAATGAATGTCGTTGTCGTACCGTGTTTTAATTAGTTCTAAAGCTAGCACGTAATAGTAAATCATGCAGGGAATGCGTTATTTGATATTAAACAGGACGGTTGTTGACACTATTAGTCGCATTCCACCTTCTGCTACCAGGAAAATAATTATGAAAATAATGAAATTTTAAAACATAAATATTAAAAATGTTTTAATAGGCTCTTAGTTTTGCTCTTAGATGAGTCACATGAAAACACTGATACGACCCAGATAGTAGTTTTTTTAAGACTTTTGGACAACGCTAAAAAGAGCAGTTCCTTGAGGAACTTTCAACTAAAGTCATGCTCTGTGGGAGAAGCACAAAGCTTTAATGGAGTTTTCGAAAATTCCAATTTAGATTTAAAAGATCATTAATTATCACTTACAAGAGATGGAGTCCCGGCAATGATTGAGAAAAACACAACGGCTTGGTTGGTCCGAATAATAAGCGAACGAGATTTAAATAAATATGTTACTTTTCTACCATTGAATCATTCATTAAAGTATTTTATGCCTTACATTATAAAATAAGTCCTGTTTTTGTGAGTAAAATGCAGTTGTAATTAAGGTAATTAATTCGAACGTTCAAAATCTTTACTTCGGTATCGTGAGAGTTCAAAGTCCTTCCTTGAAGATACAAATGCACATTTGATGATTGATTTGCTTCTTCATAGCAATTTTCGATGGTTGAAGACGAGGGTTTGGTTCGTCAGTGTTTTTTGTAGTTACTGGAAGATATAAAAGTGTTTTCTGTCAAGTGAATAAGTAAAATACTTGGTTTTCTAACATTACACACAAGATTTTCTTATTTTGGGAGAATAAGGAAATGTTGTACAAGTTCTAAGCAATTTCACTTTTGAAACCCAAAGACTTTTATTTGTGACCAGTTTTGGATTAAGTAAGTAAGCGCCTAAAATTACCCTGCGTTAAGAAACTTGGCAGTTAAACAGTGCAGCAATGTTTGGCTCTTCATATTTGTGTGTGTCTGCGTTTTTCAAAACATAAGGTTTATTAAAAATAACGCTTTGGATCATACCTGACAGACATTCATCTTATTAAATTGATGAGAATCTGATGCACAACACCACCCAACAAGAAAATATGAAAGAATTTTTCTAACTAAGAAGTGTCTTTTTTTCGTATTAAAAGGTTTTAAATAATGACTTTAGATCTGTTTTTCCATCTGATTTTCATCATATGACAACACATGTTATAAATTTACATTTATGTAAATAGTGATTTTATTGAATTCGTCGTCCCTTATTTTGTTGTTACACTTTATTTTTTAGTATGTGTATTTAAAAATATAAATTTTCCAAATCGCAAGTTTAATTACATTTTTTTATTAACGAATGGGAATACCCAAGGAATACTGTTCGTCTATCAGCGGACATAAGGAGATTTAAAATTTAACCCTTACCAAATAACATTTAGATCACTGTAATCTAAGTGTAATCAGTTCTAATCTAAGCTTTGCATGAACAAAAAATGCAGTTTCCTACAGATTTCTCCATTTAAAACGATATGTGGGTTGATCTTGTTAAAAAGTCTTTTATTTTTACTGTTCAGATCATGAGACTCAATTTTGTCAGAATTAATTATATTAGAATATTCAGGAAGACCGAGAAAAACCTGTTAAAATCTCTGTTGGCACTTAATATCCGTGAATATGGTTTCGTTTTTTTGTGTAAGGAGTAAGGTAAACGTGATGTATAATGTATGCGTGTGAAAAAATGAGAAGTTAATAAAAAATAGATAAAGGTAACATAGAGGTTGAACACCATTTCAGCCCCTATGGTTAGTTGATCATTATTTAATACTTTTACTTTTGTGTATAAGAAATGAGGTATGTGTTTGTTTAGTTTCATTAAAGTAGGGAAAACTTAATATTAATAAATACATATAGGTACTTTAGGGGCTAAACTCCGTAGCAGCCCCTATGGGTTAAAAGGGGATCGTCTTTAAAAGTGTATTTGTTTTTTATCTAAGTTGTTTAGTCACGTGTGTGTCAAATTTCATCTTTATATTATATTTGAAAGTAGTTAAAACATTAATTTAGTTATTATATAGTCGCAGTTTCATTTAAACTGGTATAAAAAATATTTGTAAACATGTTGGATTGATACTAATCTAATCCATTGATGCGTAAGTTCACCAAAATTCAAACTTTTTGATATATCGGGAAAATTGGAGAACTAGTGAACAAGTGATGTGAACCTATAATATGTAGAGATTTTGAACTCTATATTTTTGAAAATAGAGCAAAAGAGAGAAAAATTGTAACTTTTTAATGATGGCAAAACAAAAAGAAGCTTATTAACAAATTCAGCAGTTACTCAGAATATAATTTACCTCCGCCCACAGCGCTGCTGGTTAGGATCTTTTCTACTTCAATGATCAAGAATATTTGATTAAGTTTTTATAACTCTGAGCTTCTTCTTTCTTAAAAAATTAATTCAATTTTTATTGGTGAAACGTTCTTGATGGAAACTTTGAGGTATCATTGACGTTTTTGGTTAACACAGGTCAAGAGCCAGTTTATTAGTAATTATACGTTTCATATGATAAATATATTTATATTTGATTTGAAACACTTAATAAAATTTCTTCAATTCTAGTTTAATGATTGTGATTATTTTACACAGAAATACACATTAAATGTGAATACAAATTTTGTATTCCTAGTGCAATCCCGTGTGTAGATTTATGTTATTCTTAACGGCAACCTGAAAGAATATATATGATAATGGAAGTTTTATATTATTTTAATGTAAATTCTTCCAAATTTTTATTGTAAAATGTTACACAGTTGTTTAATTATGATATTTTACAGTACGATAAAACCGTCATAACAGAACACGTCCAAATTGTTTATAAGGCTTAAAAAGTTACTTTTCCGAAAAAATTTATTGATTTAATTTGGAAATGTATTAGCCACAAATATTGGATCCATGAGCTCTGTTCAAGTTATTAAGGGGACTGTTACCGGCTATCTTAGTCCATATTAAACTTAATGCAGGTTTCTAAAATAATGAGTCATGATAGAGCTTTGATTTCTTTTTGTCCTTAAAAGCAAATCAAAGCTTTCACTTTCAAGACTTTTTAACAAGATCAACCCACATATCGTTTTAAATGGAGAAATCTGTAGGAAACTGCATTTTTGTTCATGCAAAGCTTAGATTAGAACTGATTACACTTAGATTACAGTGATCTAAATGTTATTTGGTAAGGGTTAAATTTTAAATCTCCTTATGTCCGCTGATAGACGAACAGTATTCCTTGGGTATTCCCATTCGTTAATAAAAAAATGTAATTAAACTTGCGATTTGGAAAATTTATATTTTTAAATACACATACTAAAAAATTAAAGTGTAACAACAAAATAAGGACGACGAATTCAAAAATCACTATTTACATAATGTAAATTTAACATGTTGTCATATGATGAAAATCAGATGGAAAAAACAGATCTAAAGTCATTTAAAAAACCTTTTAATACGAAAAAAGACACTTCTTAGTTAGAAAAATCTTTCATATTTCTTGTTGGTGTTGTGCATCAGATTCTCATCAATTTAATAAGATGAATGTCTGTCAGGTATGATCCAAAGCGTTATTTTAATAAACCTTATGTTTTGAAAACGCAGACACACACAATATGAAGAGCCAAACATTGCGCACTGTTTAACTGCCAAGTTTCTTAACGCAGGGTATTTTAGCGCTTACTTACTTAATCCAAAACTGGTCACAAATAAAGTCTTTGGGTTTCAAAGTGAAATTGCTTAGAACTTGTACAACATTTCTTATTCTCCCAAAATAAGAAAATCTTGTGTAATGTTAGAAAACCAAGTATTTACTTATTCACTTGACAGAAACACTTTTATATCTCCAGTAACTACAAAAAACACTGACGAACCAAACCCTCGCGCTCAACCATCGAAAATTGCTTATGAAGAAGCAAATCATCAAAATGTGCATTTGTATCTTTCAAGAAGGACTTTGAACTCACACGATACCGAAGTAAAGATTTTGAACGTTCGAATTAATTACCTTAATTACAACTGCATTTTACTCACAAAAAACAGGACTTATTTTATAATGTAAGGCATAAAATACTTTAATGAATGATTCAATGGTAGAAAAGTACATATTTATTTAAATCTCGTTCGCTTATTATTCGACCAACCAAGCCGTTGTTTTTCTCAATCATTGCCGGGACTCCATCTCTTGTAAGTGATAATATGATCTTTTAAATCTAAATTGGAATTTTCGAAAACTCCATTAATTAAAGGCTTTGTGCTTCTCCCAGAGCATGACTTTAGTTGAAAGTTCCTCAAGGAACTGCTCTTTTTAGCGTTGTCCAAAAGTCTTAAAAAACTACTATCTGGGTCGTATCAGTGTTTTCATGTGACTCATCTAAGAGCAAAAACTAAGAGCCTATTAAAACATTTTTAATATTTATGTTTTAAAATTTCATTATTTTCATAATTATTTTCCTGGGTAGCAGAAGGTGGAATGCGACTAATAGTGTCAACAAACGTCCTGTTTAATATCAAATAACGCATTCCCTGCATGATTTACTATTACGTGCTAGCTTTATAGAACTAATTAAAACACGGTACGACATTCATTAATGAATTTTAAAATAACATAAATTGCTGTAAATAATAAATTCAAACTCCTTATAAAAATGAAATACGTGTTTCTCTCCAATAAAAGTTTTAATTACTACAATGTGAAAATAAAGATACATTTTTAGTACAATTTTTACTATCGAGAAGTCCCTCATCAGTGTAAATAAAGACCATAAGAACACCCAGTAAAAGAGGTACGAGAGAATATTATCTGAAGAAATAAATAAAGCCGGCCACGGTTGGATGGATATTGAAACCGACTCAGGCGCTTAACCGTCTTTCAATCATTGGCAATCAGTTTCAATGGAGGGAATGTTTCAAATTTATTTAAATACAAAACCAACTTTTTTAATCTTACTCTGCTATTCTCGAATATATTATAAACTGAATACATGTAGTACTTATCTATTATCATCTCATCCGAAACGGAAAAATCGTACCCCTATTGTATTTGAAATACACAGTTTCAATTTTAAAGTTCTTTTGTGTCTTTTCAATTGTATTGTGTATCAGCAACATTAAATATCAAAGTAATTTCGTAAAACGTAATAATATTGTGCAACTATATTAAATTCAAAGAAAGGGGTTTTAAAATAAAACTAAAACTTATATAATCATAGTGAAAATAGCATTTATTTAATTTTTTTCTCGTTTATTTAATTTTAAAACAAAATTTCAACATGTTAGATATAATTTAAATTTTCTTCCTCGTTTTGTGCCAAACTTGTTTTGTTTTATAATTTCCCATATGACAGCAATATCAACAGAGTGCTGGGAATATGTAGGCATTTCAGCTTGTTCCATACACTAATCGATTTATTTCGATTGCGTTTTAGATACTGCTATGTGTGTTACAGGATCCAGGGACATCGACGAAGATGGTGGTCCTCTTTTGTGAGAGTTTTCCGGAAGACAATTTCAGTGGATGCAGGACGATTAAAATTCCTAGCTGACAGTTGAGTTGTTGTGTAGTAGGGTGAGAGAGGATAACAAACTCCTCTTTTGTCTTAAGGTTTACTTGGAAGTAGGAGTTCAAGAGAAAGAGCGTTACCTGGTGGAGCTAGAGATTGATATAACACAGCTATTACGAATTAGATCCTAATCAAAAAAAAAATTGCAAAATTCGATTTAGTGACTTTTTCCTTAGCTAAATAATTAGGTTTTTTTTCTCTTCTCCTACTTTCTATGATGATAGTATGAACTATACCTGTGTTGATTTTAAATTTAACACTATAAAAATATTAATTATTTCGTTCTTTTATTGAGCTTTATAAATCTAATATATACACGTTAAGTTTTTAGGCGTACATATAAGCTGCACATTTTTAATCTTTAAATTTACAGATGGTGACATATTGATAAAAGTGTTTTATGGTATATACGATTCTAGTTATATATGGTCTATATAGTTTATCTCTGTATGTTGTTGTAATAAGGAAATATTGATTTGCAGCAGAAACTTCTGTTCAACTAAAATATGCTATAATATTAGATGTAAAATTATACAAAATCAATGATCATAAACTGCAGACACGTTACGAATACAACATTGTGTATCAATATAGATTAAAATATTGTATACCTCATACATAAATCAAACATTCAAGTTCATTTTTTAAGTGAAAAATCCCAATTCACTATATTTTTTATTACTGAGATGGGTAATATTTAATATTTAGATGGGTTCATTCTTCCTGTAACAGTAGGACCGTATGTTTTGGTTATTGCCGATATAAAAGGCAGTAAATTAGACGCAATTTAAAAAACCTAATACGATTAACATTTCCATTTTCTCCGAAATTTTCTTTTACTTAACAACGTATCTTATAAATACATCTAAGATAATGAGAACTTTTAAGGGTTGAAAATGCTAAAATCTTTTTTTCCTGTGTCGTTTTGGATGTAATTTTTCGTTTTTACCAGTCAAGTATATACAAGATACAAACATTGAAAACATTTATGAACGGCCATATTATTCAACGTTCATTAGTAAGTTAAAGGAAAATCAGTTCAAAATTGTCTTCGAGTGAATGGAATGTAACAAGCTTTGCAAACTCGGCTTCTTTATTGGTTTTGTATTACTGAGAAATGCAAAAATACAAACACCCAATATCAGCAATCAGATCCATCCACCACAATCAGTCTGATCACGTGACTTACTGTATCTCGTCAACGATAACGACGGCATTGATGGTTCACCAAACATTGCAACGTTCTCCCCTAGGGGAATTGTGCAAATGTCCGGTATCACTCAGTGGAGAAAGGGGGTGGTCCTTGACAGCGCGCCGTAAGGGTAAAGGGTAACCTACGATTAGTACTTCTTCTTCTTTAAGGTTGCTCGGTGAGGGAAAGGGCGCCACCTTGTTGTAGGACAGGTAACAGGCAGGGCTCCAACAAGGAAGAGTACCCCTGCTCCAAGGAAAGTACCAATCAGGCTCCCTACTACCATACACTAAAGCTAAATTTTTTTTTTTGTCAACCAGGCCTTTGGATTACACAGATAGTTGTATTGAAATATTCTGAATATAAGGTTAAATATAGACCCCTAATACTTATGCGAGGTTATCTAAATCCAGTTACTAGGACTGAACAAAAGAAACAAAACACTCAAATGTTTGCAATTAAACTAATTATTTATGTGCAGGAATTGTATGACATTATCACAAGTAATCCAGCCTTACAGTAAGTAAATGCTTTAGACAGAAAATAATCAACAACAAACATAGCGAAGATACAATGTTACCACTTATTAAAGAGAATTACAAATGGCTAAATGAACTCTATTTATGGTAGGGAGCGCTCCACTTCCTCAAAACAACATTCAACATACATAAATAAATACAATAAACACATGCAATAAATGGTCTAGACATGTAAATAATAGACGACACAAGTAAATATACTAAAGATACACCATAATGCACTAAGGTGTGCGGTTAACGTCTGGAGGGTAGCGTTGAAACCAAATTTTAAGGGCTCCTTCCACAATACAAAGGCTCCTGGTCCAGAATTAGACATCAGTCCGCGTCCGACTCACTAATCCATAAGAGCACTCTGTGAAATAATCCAAGTCTGTACTCACCAACTGGGAGTCACAACACAAAAGGCCTACTACGTCCGGTCCAGACCGTGGCTCGGAAGAGGGGATCCGCGGTGCGGTAGTGGTAGGTGTAAGGCGGCACGGCTAGGAGCAGATCCCAGTGTCAGGGTAGTGCAAGCTGGAGTACCCACTAGCGGCTCGGCAATAAGTCCACCAGGCTCCGGGCGCAGTCCAGAAGTGTACCCATACCAAATCCCAAAAAGCCCTGATTAATATGTTAACCAACAGAGAACATCAGATAACAACAGTTCTCAGTAGCAATTGAAATGGACATTTACATACAAATGAAAAACAACAATGAAAAAAACTTTAAAAATAAACACATTAGGTTTTAGTTAGTTTGAAGCAAAGAAAGTCTTATTCTCGAATGTCTATTCAGCTGATTAAGCAACAATACTCTCGGGATAATGAATCCACCTGTATTTATGCAATTTCTGGCTATCAAATCATGAGAATTGTAAGCTTGACTGTTCATATCAAAGGCTAATAAACACTGTCGAAAATAATAAACAGTTAAAGTACCCTACATGTACACAGTATGATTTAACATAATAGGCAGTATAATAACAAAATTGAATTTATAAATTTAATGTGATATCAAAGACTAATTATTAATAGCTTGAGGTAATAATTTACCTTGACTTTTATTACAAATAAACATTGATACATTAAGAAGAAACGTTGAAACTATTGTATCGTACTAACATGAAACTGTGACACATCAAATTAGGACTGTACACGGTCTGTTACAAAATATATGTCAATCATGGTTGTATTTTATGCGACTTGTATGTATTTATATAATTAAATACTTACTTTACTATAAAAGAGGTAAATTTTCTTCGATTAAAACATTTAAAACATTGCAGTTATATAACAGTTCAAGTTGTGACATTAATTCTCAACATATGTACTATTTATAAGTTTACCTCTTTCTCTTAGAAATGTTGTCAACATAGTTAGCGTAATTGGTTTTGAAACAAATACTTTAAACAAATTATTAGGTAAGATTATTAACTATTAAAAGTAAATGCCACGTTTTAGCTTTACACGTTCAATTCAAACCCTAACAGTTTTTCCAAAGGCTCAGTTGAGTGATTCTATAATCTCGAGTAGTGTTTTAAAACTTTAAAATTAGTATATTGAATTCACGTAAGAGTGACGAGAACTAAGGAAAATATATGGTAGTAGTTCACCTTGGCCAATTTATTAGTCGGCTCCCGAAAATCCAGCGAAGCTGAAGGGCTCGTAGACACACACAGCACCGACGCAATCCAGTCACTCGCAAGCTTCCTCACTAATCAATCCACCAGCTGTTTGTTATAAGTTCACCTGCCGCAGCGTGTCGTCCGGTCGTGCGGTGAACAGTCCACCGGAGATAAAAGGTTACTTAATGGGCTATTCTTTTATGCAGAACAGGCAAGAGTGACGTACGGGCATTGGTATAATTGTTACAATGTCGGCGCGCTACGACATTGATGAATTGAAATTTATATAATGTAGAGTGATCAGTTCTACATTATTTATACCATAAACTCACCATAAACTGCACACGTCACAAATACCCCCTGCCTGTAGAAAATTTCCCAAATTTTCTTCACTGGATGAACCTTTTGAGGTCAGCCACATGCCATTTCCCGATACGTTTACCTTTCATATCAGCCAGGGTGTATACCAAAGGAGATACTTCCTCAGCCACCAAAAAGGGTCCTACATATTTAGGTGCTAGCTTCGCTGAGAAATACTTTGTTGCGTCCGACTGTGGGTAATTCCTTTTGAGGACGACATCACCCACTCGGTAGTGTACAGGTCTTCTACGAAGGTTATAGCGACGAGCTCTCCGTCCATGGGCATTCTTTAACCTATCAGCAACCTCTTGATAAATGTGCTTCAGCTCTTGTAGCTTGTCACCATAATGCCTTGAATCTTCTGGAGAAGGTACCACAGAGCCATCCTCAAGAACCTCAAATCCTGCACCAGCAGTGGCGAGTTCTCGCCCGAAGTTCAGGAACGCTGGCGAATACTGTGTAGTCTCGTGGTATGCTGTCCTAAGAGCAAATCCTAGCTTAGGTATGTGCTTGTCCCATTCTCGGTGGTTGTCTTTCACGTAAGCCCTTAACATAGTAACAATGTCCCGATTCACCCTCTCTGCCGGATTGGCTTGGGGATGGCGACTGGCGTTTAAAAGGATCTTGATGTTATACTGTTTTGCAAGGTTGGTCATCGGCTTTCCGATGAATTCTGAGCCATTATCGCATATAATGTAAGCCGGGACGCCATAAACCATGAAAATATCATCCTCTAAGTGTTTGGAGACCAACTTCGCTGTAGCAGCTCGCAAGGGACGCAAAACAGAATACTTAGTGAAAGTATCGGTGATGACTAACAGATACTTAAATCCCTTCAATGACCGAGGTAATGGTCCTATTAAGTCTGCAGCAATCATTAGCCAGGGAGCGTTCACACCACGTTGTGTTCCCATCACACCAGCAGGGAGTTGTTGGTCGTATTTTATGCGCTGACAGACATCACATCGAGCAACGTATGTAGCCACATCCTTCCGCATCTTGGGCCAGTAATAACGCTGCTGCATCCGTTTGTAGGTTTTCAGACCTGGTGGCCAGCGGTTGGTTTATCGTGACATTCGGCTAGAGTTTGAGAACGAAGATCTTTCGGGATAACCAATCTCCAATTATCATCTTGTAGCGAAGGCTCCAAAGTGGTCACTCTCTTCCAAAGCTTTCCATCCTCAGTTCGCCACTGGCTATACTGTTCTGGGTTAGCTAACACGTTCTGCAGCATGGTGGTATACCAATGATCCTTAAGTTTGGAGGGAAAATGGATGGCATCACACCACACGATCTCTTCAGTGGGGAGGTCAGGTGGAGTTGTCCTCGATAGTAGATCCGGCACTACGTTGTCCTGGCCTTTCCTGTGGACTAGGCGGAAGTCGTAAGGCTGGAGTCTGAGAGCCCAGCGTGCCAATCGTCCAGTCGGATCTTTCAGATTGTTTAGCCAGAGTAGGCTATAGTGGTCGGTGACCACGGTGAACCTCGTACCTTCCACATATGGCCGAAACCTCTCAACAGCCCAGATCACCGCCAGACACTCTCTTTCCGTGGCTGAATACTTCTGTTCTTGGCGGGTCAAAGTACGGCTAGCGTAGGCCACGACTCCTTCTCCATGTTCGTACTCCTGGCTAAGTACCGCACCTATCCCAACGCCAGAGGCATCACAGGAAATCGTGAAGGACTTAGCAAAATCTGGACAAGACAATATCGGGGCTGTTATCAGGCAGGATTTTATGTCCTGGAATGCCTTTTCTGCTTCTTCAGTCCATTCAAACTTGGTATTTCTCCTGAGAAGTGACGTTAGCGGATGCATTCGAGGAGCGAAATTGGGTATAAAACGGCGATACCAAGACGCCATGCCCGTAAATTGTCTCACTTCCTTTTGATTCCGTGGGGTGGGAATTTCCACAACCGCATTGATCTTATCGGGATCAACCCTCAGTCCATCACCACCGACGAGGTAGCCCAAGTACTTAAGTTCTTTTCGACAGAACTTGCACTTCTCCCTATTAAGAGTGAGTTTGGCTGCTCGGATTCTCCTAAAGAATTGATTCTCCTATTATGTGAGACGGCAAATGATCTGTTGTCGTAATAGGCAGGGAAGCAGCGCCAGTCTGCGTCACGTTGTTTTTCTAATCAAAATACGGTTCTGTGAGTTATTTGTGTTGCTTCAGATACATTTGTTAATGTCTTCAGGCAGAATGGTTCAGTTATTGGAATATGCTAAAATCGGTTACGTTGTAATTGAAACTGAGCTTTTTACTAAACTAAACAGAATCATTGTAAAGTAATTTTTTTATGAGATAATTGAGGTGGGTATACACAGTTTATCATTTTTGCTTAATATTTTTTGGAAATTTTGAAATGTGGAGTTCAAATAGTTTGGGAAATTGAAAATTGTTTTAAAGGATACTTTTTGTACAGCATTAAACATAAATGTAACTCCTAAAAAACTGCCTAACACTTTTTACTAACATGATTTTAGATAATACACTTTTATAAAATCACCAAATATATTTATAAAGATTATATTTCTTTGAAAAAAATAGTTCCATTGTCCAAAAACTTTTTATGTATCTTATTTATTTCCAACTGCTCTAAAATATCAACTGCAAATCTTTTAATCATATGATTTGAGAAAGGTTATATTTATTGATGAAATGTATTCATCTATTTTTTGTTTGAATTACTTAATATCAGAACAAATTCGTTGTCAACTATTATAAGGTTGTAGATTATTGACGGAAACGTTGGATTTTTTTAAACAGCATTGAACGAATGGATACGGGAAGCTTTTCTGCTGATTGAAACTTATAGCTCCCATGTAATCAGTGACACACAGACACGCTATCCATTTAATCCCTGGAAACTCGTGGACAGTGATGTCTGGGGATATTTATACAGGCAGTCTAATTATATGGACTATACATTATTTTATTTTATTATAATCGTATCTAAATTAATTCAAATCTCTTCAAACAATTTGAATTCACGAAATAATTAATTTATGTTGTATTAAATCCTTTCCACAATGATGAAAACCTTTGCTAATTTTAAAATAAAATTTAATCTTTATTTTTAATACTAGTACTCTAATTCAGTAGAGAAATAAAAATATTTATTTATACGCTATTACTATTCTAATATACGCATATAAATTACAGTATAAAAACTTATTCTTCCTGACTGCAATTTCAAAATATGTTTAAATATATTGGTGGTTTATATCACAAAAGTTGAGTAGTTTTTCCTTCCAAGTATACAAAACTCAAAGCCCACCAACAATGCAAACTTCATTATATCGAGACAGTTTGATAAGAGTATGACTCATGGGTTTTCATGTGCATAAATATTTGAAGCCACAACTTCTGCATCCTCTTAACGTTTTGAAACTGACCGTGCTAGAATATCCCATAGTTTACATTGTGCCTAGGAATAGAATCTCCATAAGAAAGGTACACATTCCGCCAAGCACGTCCATACGTCGGCCAATCGCGTCCATATGTCGGCCAAGCGCATAACATTTAGGCCTTTATGATTTACAAACCGAGTGTTATGAAATGGAAATACCAACAAAGACCTTTTTCTATGTAAAGGAAAAGGAATTTTTTGTATACAGAACTTGCAATGAGGGAGTCCTTTGGAGCCATAGAACAAAAAAAAGGCACATAATTCCTTTTATAAAGTATAAGTTGCATGAAATCAGTAGTTTAACATAGATCAAAAATCAACGAAGAAAACCAAGCACCACATTCCTTGTAAAAGTAAGGTCTTTGATGGTTATAGTGATTAAAACACCGTGAGGCAGCCTATACGTAAGGATTATCTTAAATCAAGAATTGTTAAAAAAAACGTGAGAATAATTGTATGTTTATTTTTATTTTAGTTTGTTTTGTTTCCTCACAACAGTTGTTGTTATCCCCTCATCATTTAGTTCTCAAGAATCAGTGTTAAATACAAAGGTAATTTACAACTTAAAGTTTTTGAACCTGAGGTTAATTAATTAGTTGCATCAATTACTTATGCATTATGAATGCACAAAGTGCACAAATATTTTATACAATGCATCAACTAAAATAGAATTTATAAATTCAACCTAGTACGCAATAGTTTTTGTAAACTTTCATTAAACTAGAACTGAATGAGAAAACAGTAGTGGAATGTTTTCCCCAGAGTATAGTAGCCGAAATAAATTCTTTATCGCTGCAGAAATAGTTACCTTGGTTTGCAGTACGACTTTATTTTACACATGTCAATAAAAATATGTTCGTTAACCACACAAAGTAGCAGCAGTAATTTGATATATTTGATATGAGTAAAGAGGGATATCTTAACCTGTTTTACATTTCCCACAATTTCATGAAAAATTAGGGAACTTATGCAGGTGTAAATTGACAGTAGTCTTTTAAAAATGTAAACTGGTTGCATATAAAACAAACAATGCAAGATTAGAAAGTTCATGGGTAAAGGTGGTACTATAATTTTACTTCAATCCATTCTCTATAGTTTATTGGAAAAGAGAGTTTTCTAGTATACCGGATGACGTCACGAAAATGGCGGTGATTTGCACTGGAAATTAACATATAAAAAATGTATTCAAAGATAAACGAATTAGGGGGTTATTCTGTGTGTGACAATGAGTTTAAGTTTGTCAGATAAAAAATGTTCATCTGAGGGATAAATACAATTTGATATTATCCTTCCAATTCAACACCTGCCATAAACACAGCTGACAGTATTTATTGAAAAAATTAAATTTTAATTTAGACATGTACACAAACGATATTTAAACCATAAATATAGTTATCTTACCGTACAATAACATTTCAGTGTTCTGTTCAACCAAAACATTCCACAGAGAGAGTAAAACAGGCACCATTTTTAGGGACGGTTGATTATTACTTTTTTTCGTATCCTATTTCTAAATACTGAGTACCTTGTGCAGAGAACGCTTTAAACTTAGTTTTGATGGACTCTATAAAATATAAACAATCAATTCGCGGAATCTTTATTTGATATGCAAATGAGCCAACGAAATTGGTTTGTTATTAAAGTATGAATATACGTTATTTGCTGTTTTTACTGGGTGTGTTATTAAAATCATCAAACCTTTTAACTTTTACAGTATAATCATCATTTAGTAACACATTAATATATCATTACATATACAGCAGATATTTATAATATTAAGTTTGGTTTGAGCCTGTATATAACTGTTTATCTTTTTTCACACTCAAATTATTGGTTGTGAGTTAGCGGTGGCTATCGCTGGAGGGGATAAAACAATTGTTATCTTCGCCGCACTATATCTCGAAAACAAGCAGTCTTGTAGGTATGTAATTTTACATGAAACCTAAATGCTATACAAAGCACATATATGATGGTGCATTTGACTTCATTAATCATTTCTGAGCGTTCACGAACAGTTTTACATCGGTCGCGTAATCATGATGGTTATAAAACCTCATTGATTATTGAAATGTTTTAAAAAACAGTGAGTTCGACTATTTATTAATTTACCATGTGATATGTTTTGTTGGTATGTAAGGTTTTTGTTACAATCAGGGTCATGTGATACATCATGGTATATATTAGTAGGTAGACAAAACAGTAGCGTAAGCAACATGGGATTTTATTCAACGTTTGTTAAAAGCATTAAGTTCAGGGGTAGGGTACGATAAGCGGACCTGGTTTTTTTATATCGAAGAATGTAATCATCGATACCTAATATTCGCATCTCAAATCCTAGGCTATCAATCGATATAAAAGTATCTATAGTCCTCAATAACAATCATATGTTTTCAATTAAAATATAGATTTAATATTTACAGCGATGAAAAAAATTATTATAAGCAAAATTAGGAAAACTGAAGACGACCATATTTGCTCCTCTCACAGTTACAGTTGTTGTTTCCCACAAATTTCACGTAATGGATTTTTCGGTACGCGTCCAACATGTTGAAGCCACGTAAAACATGTCTTATCATCTTTCAAAGCAATGTCGTGTAGTCTTCTAAAATTGACTGCCATTTTTAATAATCAAATGTTACTTATATGTAAAATTGAAATACGTGTATTATTTGAAAGTGTTTACAACTGTTTATATAGATTACTTAAGTAATTTGTTCAAAATAATTCATCAGTATCGATTGGTTATATCGGTGGTTATAATTAAGTAATATCGTTTGCCAATTTTCTATATAAAAAACCGGATCCGATTATCGTAACCTACTCGAGTGATATCTCGAGAAAGAATTGCACTGTAAACTTGACATTTTCTATACTTTCCTTGGCTATCACTAAATTTATCTGGCAACATTTTCCTTCCCCTTTTCTATTTACCTGTATCATTGTTTTTACTAGATATATCCAGAAACGAGATGGCCATTGGACTTGACATTTTTAATGAATTTTCATTCCTGCAATTACGTTCAATTATTTTGATGAAGGAACATAGTCACACGTTTATTTATAGAATTTTAATTTGCAATACAAATTTTAATTAAAGCCTGTTACGTAAAAACTGATCTAGTATAGTACTAATTTGTACGTGGAACTGACAATAAATAACCTGATCGGACAAAGAGGTTTAATACAGTACAACAAGGAGATTATCCCAGCACGTCCAGTTCAAGAAAATGGCACTTATACATTTACAGCTTTTAATTACGTAAATAACCTACTATAATGGGGTAGTCAGAGGAAGAATGTTAATTAATTAGGTACATTATGCTATTAATTAAACTTTTTTCTAATTTTACTACCAATACGATACGATATTTTTACTTTAATAATCGTTTAATGCTTTATAATATCGGTAAATATAGCCTACCCAAATGCACAAATATATATTTCAACGTATATGGGATAAAGAAATTTTCGCTAATTGTTGAACAGGAACCACATGGTATTAGATGTGACGAGTTCTTGTAGCTTGTTGACCTAAAACAATTTAACAGTATTTTCAATAAAAAATGAACTTATTTAGAACCCAAAGTAGCATCTACTTTTTTCTAAGGTGGGATATCAGATTTAGCTAATTATTTTTCTCCACGGGATCTCGATAGAAATCCAACCCCTACCCTCACTCTTACCCATCTGAATAACTGTCATTGGGGAGTAAATCGTAAAAGTCCTTAGAAGAGTAAAAACAGTGAGGGCGGTCCAAAAACATATTTACAGGTATATGACTGTTTTAAATGATTACATGTGTTTTAAAGTCAAATGAGTCCTTAATTTTTAGATGAAATTTGTCACACGTTTAGGCAAACTTATGAAATATCAGGAAAAAGTTGAAAAGTAAATCATTAGGTCTAGTCTACTGCGGAAAAAAGTCTTGCAATGGGTGAAGCTCCTCTGTGAGTGAAGATGATATATACATCATAAAAACTGTAAGTAATACAGATAATAACATTTATTTGTTAAAATAACTCTTTATTGTTACGCTATAATACCTTTATACTTTGTTAGTTTTCTTGAGAGTGTGGAAATTACATAATCAAATTTTAGATAACGAACTAAGAAATTGAATATTTAAATCATCATAGCTATTAATAAGCTATTGTACACTTACTATAAATTCATCCATTTACAAAGCCTTAGATGTTCTACGATAGAGATAACGTTTTATTTAGCTTTCATGCAACATTGGATGTAAATTAAATATGTTTTTATACAGCACTAGCCTACGTTACTGGAGCAACAAGTGGAACAATAGTACTTAAGTAACCTACTAAATAACGGGAGATATCGAATGTAACACACGATGCTTACGGTGAGTTGAGTATTCAATATGCAGTTACTGATATTGAGTGAGGTCTGAGTACTTTACAGCCATGCTTATCTCGCAAAGGATATCGAATAAGTGTTATAACTCTATACAGCTATATATTTTCCACAGATAAGAATGTACTATTTCTATTCAAAATTTCAAAGTGAAAAATTTCAATTACACGCTTTGAGTTGATTTATATCCAAGAAACTAGGGGGTTACTTGTATAAATCATAAATTAAATTTATATAATAATATAATCTCTCCTATAACTTATTGGACAGATATGGCCATCAGCTGATTTGATAAGAATGGCCCTCACTAGATACCTGCGTATACAATGAATGTGTTTTGTGGTAAACGAACCGTTAGGCATATTCAACCGATTCTGTGCTTAAAGTTTTACTTTATGGCTATGCGGTGTGCTTTGAAGGAAAGCATTTTTCAACAGTTTCACATAGTTTAACGAACGCAATAATTAGGAGTGCTTGATGTAGCTTATTTAGCTAGTGACAGAATAATCGCACTTTAACTTAATCACTGGTGTATTATCAATACACGCTCCATCTTCAAAAAATCAAACTTTAGTTAAAAAAAACCTATAGCTAGCAAACTATTTTGTTTTAAATCATATACAATTCGCTTTTCAGATTAAAAACACATTTGTAAACATCGTTTTGTTTTTACAAAGTATTCATTAAAATTAAACCTGTATATCAAACTAGTATAGATGAAATTATTTGGAAATGGACTCACAGTCATCAAGAAATGACTATCCTTGACCAGAGGACGAATTATCATCGAAACCGTTTTACTATTAATAAATTCAAGTTATAAAAGAAGAAAGAAAGAAATTCAAAGTTGTAAAGCGTAATCAAATTCTTGATCATTGAAGTGGAAAAAATCCTAACCAGGAGCGCTGTGGCCTGAGGTAGATTACATTGTGAGTAGCAGTGGGGTTCTTTGATCGCCTTCTTTCTTGTTTTGTCATCATTTTTTATTGATCCTTATTTTCTTTGCTTTATATACAACATGATAGAGTATATAATCTATTATAAAGCATTATAACAATGTTGCGAACATTTATATTAAAATTATTAATCATTTCTTATCATGCAGTTTATACACAATTTAGGAATAATTAGTACGTTTGTTCTTACGTATTTATTTTTTGAAAATGTAATGAAATATTTAATATACTATATGTTAAGATACTTTCCATATAGCATATAAATGGAATAGGCTGATCTTTAGCGGAGACAGGCGTGGGGTTGGGAGAATGTCCCTTGTGTATGTATGACTAGCTATGAGTAGTGCATGATATCTCAAAACCCGCAAAAATATTGACTTCAAATTTTTTATCACAATTTTTTTTAATTAAAAAAAACTGTGTTCTATTGAAATGTTGCAAGAAACTTATTTGTTACATAGACAGTATGAGTTCTATTATGAGTCATGTCCAACCGTAGAATGTGACTCAGCGTCATTGAAGGCTATGACTCAGAGGGCTGAAACAGTTTTAGTTTGCTTGCAGGAAAAGATGTAAAAATTACTTAATGATTTACTACTTTCTATATCCCCAAAACCTCTCGAGAGTTAGCTGTACTATATATTTGAAAGGTGGCATCCAATCCAAGTAGACTGTTACGCAACTAGTGTTGTGTATTTCTCTACGTGTTGCATTCCACACTCAATCTCATGTGCGTATTAAATGTGTGTGTATGTGTGTGTTTTACGGTATATTCAGCACGTCTTTATAGGCCACAGGCCTTTACAAAAATATTATAAAACAAGTAAGGAGTGGATCAGATATTATAAAAGTGTTATTATCACAGACAGGATTTGATCCGGGCTACTATTAGCTAAGACTCTAATCCGATATCTAACGGATGGAAATTTTAAGATTAAAATTAGATTTTTCCGACAGTAAGTAACAAATTTCTACTCATTAACTGTCTTGTAGAAACATTATGCAAGGACTGAGCAAAATTTTTCTAAATTACATGGTATGTTTTGATGATAGTATATATAACTAATGTAGCACAAATACAGTTTTCAAAGTTTGAGGCCGTGGAATGTACATTGTAGTGTATTACACACAAATAAGCAGTAAGAAATAATATTAAAGAAATCAATATAAATTTACAAATATAACTGTTACAGAGTCAGAACAATCAAACACTTAAAAATATAAAAGTAACTCACGGTGAAATCTTATAAGTCAAACATATGAAAAATTAAACAATTTTAACTTTAAGATTTTTTACAGTAATTGCTCTCAAAACTTACAATTGTATAAAATACTTCTTTATATAGAATAAATGTAATGAATAAAATATAACGAGAGTCATGCCCAAACCCTCTGCTATTCCTGTCAAATTGCCACAAAGTACTCATTTTCTAAGGAACATATGATGAGAAAATTTCTTTTCTGTTTTAAACATGTTAAGGAGCAATATATTATTTATATGGCCTACCTACCTACTTACTTAATAGAAAATATATTGTTTGGAATACATTTTTATCACTCTGGAGCCCCTCATGAGAGCAAAAAAAGACCGTGAACAAGCAGTAAAGTAAAGAGGTACGAAAGAACATCATCTGAAGAAAATAAATAAAGCTGACCACGGTTGGATGGATATTGAAATCGACTCGAGCGCTTACCATCTTTCAATCGTCGGCAATGAGTTTCTACGAAGCGGATAGTTTCTAGTTTATTGAATACACAAAAATCTATCCAACAACAACTCTTTATAATTCTCTTCTTCCATGAACGAATATATTATAACCAGTTATAAATTGAATTTAGAAAAATTCTTAGTTCTATGTCGTGAAGCTCAGAAACCCGTGCTTTATGGATATTTTGAGAGATATCTTCATTTTATAGTTAAAAACTCATCATATGTCTATGAAATTAAATTCTGTGTTTTTACCATCATAAAATCTAGGCGTAACCTGACAAGAGGATTCTGTGAAAAACTTAAAAGACTACAGTAACAATGTGTAATTATATTGAATGGAACAAAGTTTAAGCCATTTTAATAATGGAGATCACCTTTGTGTAAGAGGCTTATAAATTAAATAAAAGAGACAAACTGTTGCGACGCTTCAAGGTTTATAAAATTGGCTACAAAATAAAAAAGAAAGAAAATAATATTAAAGAAAAAACACATCTGATAAATAAGAGCCAACAATCACATTCAGCCTGATCACAATATGACATACTGCGTCTTGTCAACAATAAACGACTTGTCTGATCAGCAATCAGACTGGTCCACGTGTCATACTACGTACATCTCGTCAACAACAAACAATTCGGCTGATGGTTCACCATACATTCCTCATAGCGGAACATTGATTCCCATTAGAGTTACCTGATGGAAACCATTAACCAAAACTAGTGGATTGAGAGATGAAAATTATATGTACATTTATCAATATTAACTCAGTTTTTAACAGCCCAGATTTAACGCCTAACTATAACAAGATCAGCAATCAGACTGGTCACGTGACCTACTACATCTCGTCAACAATAACGACTCGGCTGATGGTTCACCGAACATTTCTCGTGGTAGAACATTTATTTCTATCAGAATTAATTGTGAACATAAGAGTGCTTGTCTTTGATTGAGCTTAATAAACAGAACTTCAAAAATAAAGTATTCAAGGGTTTTTTGTTAAATTATAAAAATGATTTACATAAAGGATTGAATTTTAATCCCTGAAGGTAATGTAGCAGCAGAAGAGATTGTTACTATAGGCCTTGCATGATTAGCTGAATGTGTCAGAGAAGTGTCATGCATAAATCTTGTACGGTCCCCCGATAGTGGCAGTACGCAGCTAGACACTATCCTCCTTTTTATTTTGTAGCCAATTTTATAAACCTTGAAGCGTCGCAACAGTTTGTCTCTTTTATTTAATTTATAAGCCTCTTACACAAAGGTGATCTCCATTATTAAAATGGCTTAAACTTTGTTCCATTCAATATAATTACACATTGTTACTGTAGTCTTTTAAGTTTTTCACAGAATCCTCTTGTCAGGTTACGCCTAGATTTTATGATGGTAAAACACAGAATTTAATTTCATAGACATATGATGAGTTTTTAACTATAAAATGAAGATATCTCTCAAAATATCCATAAAGCACGGGTTTCTGAGCTTCACGACATAGAACTAAGAATTTTTCTAAATTCAATTTATAACTGGTTATAATATATTCGTTCATGGAAGAAGAGAATTATAAAGAGTTGTTGTTGGATAGATTTTTGTGTATTCAATAAACTAGAAACTATCCGCTTCGTAGAAACTCATTGCCGACGATTGAAAGATGGTAAGCGCTCGAGTCGATTTCAATATCCATCCAACCGTGGTCAGCTTTATTTATTTCTTCAGATGATGTTCTTTCGTACCTCTTTACTTTACTGCTTGTTCACGGTCTTTTTTTGCTCTCATGAGGGGCTCCAGAGTGATAAAAATGTATTCCAAACAATATATTTCTATTAAGTAAGTAGGTAGGTAGGCCATATAAATAATATATTGCTCCTTAACATGTTAAAACAGAAAAGAAATTTTCTCATCATATGTTCCTTAGAAAATGAGTACTTTGTGGCAATTTGACAGGAATAGCAGAGGGTTGGGCATGACTCTCGTTATATTTTATTCATTACATTTATTCTATATAAAGAAGTATTTTATACAATTGTAAGTTTTGAGAGCAATTACTGTAAAAAATCTTAAAGTTAAAATTGTTTAATTTTTCATATGTTTGACTTATAAGATTTCACCGTGAGTTACTTTTATATTTTAAGTGTTTGATTGTTCTGACTCTGTAACAGTTATATTTGTAAATTTATATTGATTTCTTTAATATTATTTCTTACTGCTTATTTGTGTGTAATACACTACAATGTACATTCCACGGCCTCAAACTTTGAAAACTGTATTTGTGCTACATTAGTTATATATACTATCATCAAAACATACCATGTAATTTAGAAAAATTTTGCTCAGTCCTTGCATAATGTTCTACAAGACAGTTAATGAGTAGAAATTTGTTACTTACTGTCGGAAAATCTAATTTTAATCTTAAAATTTCCATCCGTTAGATATCGGATTAGAGTCTTAGCTAATAGTAGCCCGGATCAAATCCTGTCTGTGATAATAACACTTTTATAATATCTGATCCACTCCTTACTTGTTTTATAATATTTTTGTAAAGGCCTGTGGCCTATAAAGACGTGCTGAATATACCGTAAAACACACACATACACACACATTTAATACGCACATGAGATTGAGTGTGGAATGCAACACGTAGAGAAATACACAACACTAGTTGCGTAACAGTCTACTTGGATTGGATGCCACCTTTCAAATATATAGTACAGCTAACTCTCGAGAGGTTTTGGGGATATAGAAAGTAGTAAATCATTAAGTAATTTTTACATCTTTTCCTGCAAGCAAACTAAAACTGTTTCAGCCCTCTGAGTCATAGCCTTCAATGACGCTGAGTCACATTCTACGGTTGGACATGACTCATAATAGAACTCATACTGTCTATGTAACAAATAAGTTTCTTGCAACATTTCAATAGAACACAGTTTTTTTTTAATTAAAAAAAAATTGTGATAAAAAATTTGAAGTCAATATTTTTGCGGGTTTTGAGATATCATGCACTACTCATAGCTAGTCATACATACACAAGGGACATTCTCCCAACCCCACGCCTGTCTCCGCTAAAGATCAGCCTATTCCATTTATATGCTATATGGAAAGTATCTTAACATATAGTATATTAAATATTTCATTACATTTTCAAAAAATAAATACGTAAGAAACAAACGTACTAATTATTCCTAAATTGTGTATAAACTGCATGATAAGAAATGATAATAATTTTTAATATAAATGTTCGCAACATTGTTATAATGCTTTATAATAGATTATATACTCTATCATGTTGTATATAAAGCAAAGAAAATAAGGATCAATAAAAAATGATGACAAAACAAGAAAGAAGGCGATCAAAGAACCCCACTGCTACTCACAATGTAATCTACCTCAGGCCACAGCGCTCCTGGTTAGGATTTTTTCCACTTCAATGATCAAGAATTTGATTACGCTTTACAACTTTGAATTTCTTTCTTTCTTCTTTATAACTTGAATTTATTAATAGTAAAACGGTTTCGATGATAATTCGTCTCTGGTCAAGGATAGTCATTTCTTGATGACTGTGAGTCCATTTCCAAATAATTTCATCTATACTAGTTTGATATACAGGTTTAATTTTAATGAATACTTTGTAAAAACAAAACGATGTTACAAATGTGTTTTTAATCTGAAAAGCGAATTGTATATGATTTAAAACAAAATAGTTTGCTAGCTATAGGTTTTTTAACTAAAGTTTGATTTTTTGAAGATGGAGCGTGTATTGATAATACACCAGTGATTAAGTTAAAGTGCGATTATTCTGTCACTAGCTAAATAAGCTACATCAAGCACTCCTAATTATTGCGTTCGTTAAACTATGTGAAACTGTTGAAAAATGCTTTCCTTCAAAGCACACCGCATAGCCATAAAGTAAAACTTTAAGCACAGAATCGGTTGAATATGCCTAACGGTTCGTTTACCACAAACACATTCATTGTATACGCAGGTATCTAGTGAGGGCCATTCTTATCAAATCAGCTGATGGCCATATCTGTCCAATAAGTTATAGGAGAGATTATATTATTATATAAATTTAATTTATGATTTATACAAGTAACCCCCTAGTTTCTTGGATATAAATCAACTCAAAGCGTGTAATTGAAATTTTCACTTTGAAATTTTGAATAGAAATAGTACATTCTTATCTGTGGAAAATATATAGCTGTATAGAGTTTATAACACTTATTCGATATCCTTTGCGAGATAAGCATGGCTGTAAAGTACTCAGACCTCACTCAATATCAGTAACTGCATATTGAATACTCAACTCACCGTAAGCATCGTGTGTTACATTCGATATCTCCCGTTATTTAGTAGGTACTTAAGTACTATTGTTCCACTTGTTGCTCCAGTAACGTAGGCTAGTGCTGTATAAAAACATATTTAATTTACATCCAATGTTGCATGAAAGCTAAATAAAACGTTATCTCTATCGTAGAACATCTAAGGCTTTGTAAATGGATGAATTTATAGTAAGTGTACAATAGCTTATTAATAGCTATGATGATTTAAATATTCAATTTCTTAGTTCGTTATCTAAAATTTGATTATGTAATTCCACACTCTCAAGAAAACTAACAAAGTATAAAGGTATTATAGCGTAACAATAAAGAGTTATTTTAACAAATAAATGTTATTATCTGTATTACTTACAGTTTTTATGATGTATATATCATCTTCACTCACAGAGGAGCTTCACCCATTGCAAGACTTTTTCCGCAGTAGACTAGACCTAATGATTTACTTTTCAACTTTTTCCTGATATTTCATAAGTTTGCCTAAACGTGTGACAAATTTCATCTAAAAATTAAGGACTCATTTGACTTTAAAACACATGTAATCATTTAAAACAGTCATATACCTGTAAATATGTTTTTGGACCGCCCTCACTGTTTTACTCTTCTAAGGACTTTTACGATTTACTCCCCAATGACAGTTATTCAGATGGGTAAGAGTGAGGGTAGGGGTTGGATTCTATCGAGATCCCGTGGAGAAAAATAATTAGCTAAATCTGATATCCCACCTTAGAAAAAGTAGATGCTACTTTGGGTTCTAAATAAGTTCATTTTTTATTGAAAATACTGTTAAATTGTTTTAGGTCAACAAGCTACAAGAACTCGTCACATCTAATACCATGTGGTTCCTGTTCAACAATTAGCGAAAATTTCTTTATCCCATATACGTTGAAATATATATTTGTGCATTTGGGTAGGCTATATTTACCGATATTATAAAGCATTAAACGATTATTAAAGTAAAAATATCGTATCGTATTGGTAGTAAAATTAGAAAAAGTTTAATTAATAGCATAATGTACCTAATTAATTAACATTCTTCCTCTGACTACCCCATTATAGTAGGTTATTTACGTAATTAAAAGCTGTAAATGTATAAGTGCCATTTCTTGAACTGGACGTGCTGGGATAATCTCCTTGTTGTACTGTATTAAACCTCTTTGTCCGATCAGGTTATTTATTGTCAGTTCCACGTACAAATTAGTACTATACTAGATCAGTTTTTACGTAACAGGCTTTAATTAAATTTGTATTGCAAATTAAAATTCTATAAATAAACGTGTGACTATGTTCCTTCATCAAAATAATTGAACGTAATTGCAGGAATGAAAATTCATTAAAAATGTCAAGTCCAATGGCCATCTCGTTCTGGATATATCTAGTAAAAACAATGATACAGGTAAATAGAAAAGGGGAAGGAAAATGTTGCCAGATAAATTAGTGATAGCCAAGGAAAGTATAGAAAATGTCAAGTTTACAGTGCAATTCTTTCTCGAGATATCACTCGAGTAGGTTACGATAATCGGATCCGGTTTTTTATATAGAAATTGGCAAACGATATTACTTAATTATAACCACCGATATAACCAATCGATACTGATGAATTATTTTGAACAAATTACTTAAGTAATCTATATAAACAGTTGTAAACACTTTCAAATAATACACGTATTTCAATTTTACATATAAGTAACATTTGATTATTAAAAATGGCAGTCAATTTTAGAAGACTACACGACATTGCTTTGAAAGATGATAAGACATGTTTTACGTGGCTTCAACATGTTGGACGCGTACCGAAAAATCCATTACGTGAAATTTGTGGGAAACAACAACTGTAACTGTGAGAGGAGCAAATATGGTCGTCTTCAGTTTTCCTAATTTTGCTTATAATAATTTTTTTCATCGCTGTAAATATTAAATCTATATTTTAATTGAAAACATATGATTGTTATTGAGGACTATAGATACTTTTATATCGATTGATAGCCTAGGATTTGAGATGCGAATATTAGGTATCGATGATTACATTCTTCGATATAAAAAACCAGGTCCGCTTATCGTACCCTACCCCTGAACTTAATGCTTTTAACAAACGTTGAATAAAATCCCATGTTGCTTACGCTACTGTTTTGTCTACCTACTAATATATACCATGATGTATCACATGACCCTGATTGTAACAAAAACCTTACATACCAACAAAACATATCACATGGTAAATTAATAAATAGTCGAACTCACTGTTTTTTAAAACATTTCAATAATCAATGAGGTTTTATAACCATCATGATTACGCGACCGATGTAAAACTGTTCGTGAACGCTCAGAAATGATTAATGAAGTCAAATGCACCATCATATATGTGCTTTGTATAGCATTTAGGTTTCATGTAAAATTACATACCTACAAGACTGCTTGTTTTCGAGATATAGTGCGGCGAAGATAACAATTGTTTTATCCCCTCCAGCGATAGCCACCGCTAACTCACAACCAATAATTTGAGTGTGAAAAAAGATAAACAGTTATATACAGGCTCAAACCAAACTTAATATTATAAATATCTGCTGTATATGTAATGATATATTAATGTGTTACTAAATGATGATTATACTGTAAAAGTTAAAAGGTTTGATGATTTTAATAACACACCCAGTAAAAACAGCAAATAACGTATATTCATACTTTAATAACAAACCAATTTCGTTGGCTCATTTGCATATCAAATAAAGATTCCGCGAATTGATTGTTTATATTTTATAGAGTCCATCAAAACTAAGTTTAAAGCGTTCTCTGCACAAGGTACTCAGTATTTAGAAATAGGATACGAAAAAAAAGTAATAATCAACCGTCCCTAAAAATGGTGCCTGTTTTACTCTCTCTGTGGAATGTTTTGGTTGAACAGAACACTGAAATGTTATTGTACGGTAAGATAACTATATTTATGGTTTAAATATCGTTTGTGTACATGTCTAAATTAAAATTTAATTTTTTCAATAAATACTGTCAGCTGTGTTTATGGCAGGTGTTGAATTGGAAGGATAATATCAAATTGTATTTATCCCTCAGATGAACATTTTTTATCTGACAAACTTAAACTCATTGTCACACACAGAATAACCCCCTAATTCGTTTATCTTTGAATACATTTTTTATATGTTAATTTCCAGTGCAAATCACCGCCATTTTCGTGACGTCATCCGGTATACTAGAAAACTCTCTTTTCCAATAAACTATAGAGAATGGATTGAAGTAAAATTATAGTACCACCTTTACCCATGAACTTTCTAATCTTGCATTGTTTGTTTTATATGCAACCAGTTTACATTTTTAAAAGACTACTGTCAATTTACACCTGCATAAGTTCCCTAATTTTCATGAAATTGTGGGAAATGTAAAACAGGTTAAGATATCCCTCTTTACTCATATCAAATATATCAAATTACTGCTGCTGCTACTTTGTGTGGTTAACGAACATATTTTTATTGACATGTGTAAAATAAAGTCGTACTGCAAACCAAGGTAACTATTTCTGCAGCGATAAAGAATTTATTTCGGCTACTATACTCTGGGGAAAACATTCCACTACTGTTTTCTCATTCAGTTCTAGTTTAATGAAAGTTTACAAAAACTATTGCGTACTAGGTTGAATTTATAAATTCTATTTTAGTTGATGCATTGTATAAAATATTTGTGCACTTTGTGCATTCATAATGCATAAGTAATTGATGCAACTAATTAATTAACCTCAGGTTCAAAAACTTTAAGTTGTAAATTACCTTTGTATTTAACACTGATTCTTGAGAACTAAATGATGAGGGGATAACAACAACTGTTGTGAGGAAACAAAACAAACTAAAATAAAATAAACATACAATTATTCTCACGTTTTTTTTAACAATTCTTGATTTAAGATAATCCTTACGTATAGGCTGCCTCACGGTGTTTTAATCACTATAACCATCAAAGACCTTACTTTTACAAGGAATGTGGTGCTTGGTTTTCTTCGTTGATTTTTGATCTATGTTAAACTACTGATTTCATGCAACTTATACTTTATAAAAGGAATTATGTGCCTTTTTTTTTGTTCTATGGCTCCAAAGGACTCCCTCATTGCAAGTTCTGTATACAAAAAATTCCTTTTCCTTTACATAGAAAAAGGTCTTTGTTGGTATTTCCATTTCATAACACTCGGTTTGTAAATCATAAAGGCCTAAATGTTATGCGCTTGGCCGACATATGGACGCGATTGGCCGACGTATGGACGTGCTTGGCGGAATGTGTACCTTTCTTATGGAGATTCTATTCCTAGGCACAATGTAAACTATGGGATATTCTAGCACGGTCAGTTTCAAAACGTTAAGAGGATGCAGAAGTTGTGGCTTCAAATATTTATGCACATGAAAACCCATGAGTCATACTCTTATCAAACTGTCTCGATATAATGAAGTTTGCATTGTTGGTGGGCTTTGAGTTTTGTATACTTGGAAGGAAAAACTACTCAACTTTTGTGATATAAACCACCAATATATTTAAACATATTTTGAAATTGCAGTCAGGAAGAATAAGTTTTTATACTGTAATTTATATGCGTATATTAGAATAGTAATAGCGTATAAATAAATATTTTTATTTCTCTACTGAATTAGAGTACTAGTATTAAAAATAAAGATTAAATTTATTTTAAAATTAGCAAAGGTTTTCATCATTGTGGAAAGGATTTAATACAACATAAATTAATTATTTCGTGAATTCAAATTGTTTGAAGAGATTTGAATTAATTTAGATACGATTATAATAAAATAAAATAATGTATAGTCCATATAATTAGACTGCCTGTATAAATATCCCCAGACATCACTGTCCACGAGTTTCCAGGGATTAAATGGATAGCGTGTCTGTGTGTCACTGATTACATGGGAGCTATAAGTTTCAATCAGCAGAAAAGCTTCCCGTATCCATTCGTTCAATGCTGTTTAAAAAAATCCAACGTTTCCGTCAATAATCTACAACCTTATAATAGTTGACAACGAATTTGTTCTGATATTAAGTAATTCAAACAAAAAATAGATGAATACATTTCATCAATAAATATAACCTTTCTCAAATCATATGATTAAAAGATTTGCAGTTGATATTTTAGAGCAGTTGGAAATAAATAAGATACATAAAAAGTTTTTGGACAATGGAACTATTTTTTTCAAAGAAATATAATCTTTATAAATATATTTGGTGATTTTATAAAAGTGTATTATCTAAAATCATGTTAGTAAAAAGTGTTAGGCAGTTTTTTAGGAGTTACATTTATGTTTAATGCTGTACAAAAAGTATCCTTTAAAACAATTTTCAATTTCCCAAACTATTTGAACTCCACATTTCAAAATTTCCAAAAAATATTAAGCAAAAATGATAAACTGTGTATACCCACCTCAATTATCTCATAAAAAAATTACTTTACAATGATTCTGTTTAGTTTAGTAAAAAGCTCAGTTTCAATTACAACGTAACCGATTTTAGCATATTCCAATAACTGAACCATTCTGCCTGAAGACATTAACAAATGTATCTGAAGCAACACAAATAACTCACAGAACCGTATTTTGATTAGAAAAACAACGTGACGCAGACTGGCGCTGCTTCCCTGCCTATTACGACAACAGATCATTTGCCGTCTCACATATCAACTGATAATGGCACAAGGAAGAGGGTGCGGCAAAGGACTGGAAAGGTATTTTGTATTGATCCTATTTCAAAAAGAACAGTGCTATCTTCCGCAAGATTTATTTTCAGATTTCTTTACATAATTTCTATGGTCAGTCCTATAATGTTATCAAATAAAAATGTTCAAAACCTATCACGTCATTTAAGTTTATTTAAAAAATAATTGGAAGTCTGTTAAAATCATAAAATAAATTACGGAAAAGTATTAATCTTACTAATTTACTGACAGTACTATACATTTACTGCAAGTTATTATTTCAGTTTTTTTTTTTCGATTATATTCATGTAAAATGGGTTGATATACACTGAAATGTATTATTCATTAATTTGAAAAGATTTTTATTTCATAATTAATGTAATTAAAAATTGTTTTAATTTTAAGTTAAATAAATGTTAATTCAAATAATTCAACTGATTAATTAAATTTTATATATATATATATATATATATATATATATATATATATCGAGATTTATTCTTTATTTTAAATATATACCAGATCTCAATTTTAAAAGCAATGCCATAAAATCAACTAATGCCAGATAAATATAAAATATATTATCAATATAACTAATTTTATTCTTTAAGAAACTGACTAAATCTGCTGTCAGAGTAGTGAAGTTGTCAAACAAAAGTGACATGTGTTATTCGGTAAAAGTTTTATATTAATGTTCTCAGTCAATATTAATCAGATCTCTTCACTTCCACTCAGATAGGAGCAGCTCGTACAATGATATATCCTGTAAGAATCAAAAATAAAAACTTTTTTAAGAGCTGAAGGAAGTACCCTGAGTTGAGCTAGTTGTTCGTGAAACAAAAAGAGAAATCGCATGTATTGCTAAGAAGGATTATTAAATTAAATATAACTTGTAGGATAATTTACTAAATAGATATATTGTAAGAATAGTACCTCCCAAGGAAGTTTTGTTAGTGTAACATTATTATTACAAACTTTAAATCATAATGTTGCCCATTAGTGCTTTTGAAAATATATGTAATTAAATAGCAGTTATATTATTGGGAATAATGGTGTATAACATGACCATGATCACGAATGTTTCTCTAAACTTATATAAAAAACATATTATCAATTTACGTTAAAATCAATAATGTTAAACTATAAGTGTTACATTTACTCAATTACACTGCAATCAAATAATTTTGACTAACAATATCTCAGAATACCACTATTTTAAAATTATTTCACAAGAACTATGTTTTTTAAGGAAATTAAAAATAATTGCCATTACATATAGTTGAAATAAAACTAAAAACATTTAACAGAAGGGAAAAAAAACCTCTCAATGGTTCGTTTCACATTAAAATTTAAAATATGACAAGAGAATTATTATGAATTATAACATGTAGGCTAGTTCCAGTATCAAATTGTGAAATAAATGAATTTTTATGTAAAAATCACTACCAAGTTTATATGCATTAATGCAAATACCTTGAATGTTTAACTTGTCACTGATTATATTAAATAATATGTCATATGTCGATATAGATATTACTGCTTGGTTTTATTGGATAACCACAGTAGACCGGTTTAAAGAGATATACTACCTTATGGATAACATAGCAAGTAATGCCTATAAAATTATAATAAATATATAATAAACAGTGAAACCTTAATTTACAAATATGTAATAATCAAATATTAAGGCTACAACTTAAACTAATTAATTTAGTCAAGATTTTAAATTTTATATCATTTCTGTAATCAGATTGAGAAATGTACAAATTATATTCCAAAGATATTTATGGTATAATTTAATTAAATGGCATGTTTGTAGTTATATAATTGTGCATTATAATATTTTAAAACTTTATTAAATTAAATATTTTGATTCTCACTAAAAAATTTATCAAATTTATATCATTAACATCATTTGTAAATAGCCAGAGAATAAACTAGAGTCCAGTGTGTTGAGACTGACGAGAAACAAGTGAGAGAACGTGTCAGTGACACGTGTCGTGTGCTGAGTGACACTTGACAAGATCTCAACACTGACAATTGCTGTACTCGTCACCAGTTAACTGTTAATATTGCAATAGTAAATACACATTTTTTGGAAATCCAATATAGATTGAAGATTTCAACTCTACTTTAATTAAGTCCATTCTGAAAGAAATATTGGAAGTTTTACATTATTTAATTAATTTTAGTTTTAATGAAGGTATATTTCCTGATAAATTAAAACAGGCTGTAGTGATTCCTTTGCATAAAAGTAATTCAAAAAATGATTGCAATAACTTTAGGCCTATATCGCTCCTTTCAACATTTGCTAAGATTTATGAGAAAGTAATGAAGAAAAAATTAATAAAATTTCTTGAAAAAATAAAATTTTTTTAGTAAAAACCAGTTTGGATTTAGAAGTGGTTTAAATACAGAAGATGCTTTAAGAAATTTTTTAGAAAATGTTTACTTTGGTTTGAATTCAGCTAAAAAGGTTACTGGTCTGTTTTTGGATATTAAGAAAGCTTTCGATACAGTGGATCATAGGATACTCTTAGAAAAAATGTTTGGCTGTGGAATTAGAGGTAAAGTTTTAAAATGGTTTCATAGCTATTTAACAGATAGAAAACAATGTGTAAAAGTTTGTAAAACAATCAGTGACTTTGGCATAATAAAACACGGTGTACCCCAAGGATCTGTGCTTGGTCCGATCTTATTTTTAATTTATATTAATGATCTTTGCGATGCACGTTTTCACGGTCACATAACTTCTTTTGCTGATGATACAGCCTTATGTTATGTTGAAGATGATTGGGAAACGGTAAAAAAATTCCCTTAGTTTTGATTTGAATGCACTTCAATGGTGGTTTTCTAGTAATAATATGCTGCTAAGTCCTGCCAAGACAAAATATATAAACTTTAATTTAAGGATTGAAAAGAAATTCCAAGACTGTATAGTTTATAAATGTACTAAATGCCTTTGTTTTCAATCCAAATGCAATATTGAATGTGCTATAGTAGGTCAGACAACCACTATGAAGTATTTAGGAGTTATATTAGATCATGAGTTAAATTGGAAGAAACATATACAAAATTTGAAGTCTAAACTTACTAACGTATTGAGATGTTTTTATTTTTGGAAAAAAATTTGTAGAGAACAAGTTTTAAGAACGGTTTATTTCTCATTAGTTAATAGTAGATTGGAATATGGTTTAATTTGTTGGGGTGGGAATTATGAATCAAATATCAAACCGATTTTTCTTTTGCAAAAGTTTTTTTTAAGATTAATGACAGGAAAGGTTAAGACAGAAGCTTCGTATCCTCTATTCGTAACTAGTAAAATTCTTCCTCTGAAGCATTTGTTTGTTTTCAAGGTCCTAAAGCTGTTTTATGTAAGAAGTGGGAATTTACCACAAAAAAATAGTAGTTATATCTCTAAATTAAGAAATGAACCTGTATTTACTGTGCCCAAGCCTAATTTAACTTTTTTTCAAAAAGGTTACATCTTTTTAGGACCCAAAATTTACAACGTTTTGCCAAGTGTAATAATAAATTGTAATAATTCTAAATCATTTTCAAAAAAATTAAAAACGTGGTTATTGTCTTTTGAAAGTGTTGATTTTCTAGTAAATATAAATAGTTGATAATTAATTTTAGGTTTATTGTTGGTTAAGTCTGTACAAACGTTAAGTCTATATGGAAGATATAATAACTGGATATGGTTATAATTTATATTTATGGCATTTTATGTACTGAATTAGCTTTAGACTTTGAAAATTATAAAATGTGTTTTTTATTCAAATTTGTTTTGTTAAAGCTTAGTTTAAATGGGAAGATTGATCGTATTTGAATTTATTTGTTAATTTCATTTGCTTGAGTGTTGTTTTCTTTTTTTTCTAAGAAAGTTGGAGCCTCTACACAGGCAGTTCCTTGCCTTTTGAGGTCCTATTTTGTTTTCTTGAATTTTGTTTATTGATGTACCTTAGCTGTATTAATATAAAAAAAGACATGTTCATATTTCTTTAACAAAAAGTTACATTGTTTTATTTTTATTTTCATGTCAATTGTGTCTACAATTAAGGAGCAATGTTTGTGTTTGTGCTTAAGGTATAAATGATGTTTATATAATTTTACTATTGTACATATTTTCAAGAAAATAAATATGTTTTCTATCTTCTATCTTCTATCTAAGATTATTAGGAGATTATTAATTATCTACCTTCTTTATATCGTGTCTTTCTGTACGTCTGCCTGTCCGTTCTAGAAATAAGTATTGTTAGAAATGTCATAGACACATCTAATTTTGGTCAAATAGTCAAAATAAAAGGTAAAAATAGAAATAAAAATTTTACATTGGTCTTATATGTAACTATAATTGCAACGATAAAATCACAGAATAATGAAATTGTAATACCACCTGACTAGAAACTACTCGTATATTAATATGAAATGTCTTTATGTGATATAGAAACATTTATGAAGTTACTGTGCGGGTTGATTATTAAGTATTTCATTTCCTTTTGACGAGTCCTTCGAAACAGATTATAACAGGAGAATAACATATGGCATCCGGATTTCCAAAGATAAAAGGCAGTGTATCATACTAACACAGTTTGACTACGATAAAGCATTCGATATTCTTAATCACACTTTATTTGTAAAAAAGTTGATACATAGGACTTTAAACAGAGGGTGTTACATGTATATAGGTAAAAAAATGAAATGAGCCATAGATTTAAATTTACAAGCAACCTCAGTGATGACTTTTATGGGACACGTGGTGTAGCGGATTCCTAACTTGTAATATTTTGGAGAGGAATACAATATCCCACTTATTCTAAGAACTACAAGGCTTCATACAGCTACACAGGATTGGGTTACATGCTGTGGATTTCTCCCAATGTTTCATCCAGTGAGTTTATCAGTAATTTTTCTGATACCAATAACTCCAATGCCGTTTATTAATCCAATAATTCCTTTCGATGGATGTCTTAATGGAGAGAACGATTTTCTAAATCAGTTGCAGCAAATAGGATGTAACACATCTAATCAATTACGAGTCTCTAATCAATAAATCTAGAACATGTGACACTATAAACTCGTAAACAACGTGAAACAGTAAAACAAGGTATAAGAGCTATTTAAAAAGTCTGTTTAAAATCTCCTTAATTATATCTGAGTCTAGTATTGTAACCGCACACCCACAGCAGACCAACAGGGAAGCGCGTGTGCCCATGGTGGCGAACGGGATGCCGGATCAAAACTAAACTAGGTAAAAAAAAAAAGAACACCGTGGTCAGTATACTCAGGTTCATTTACTAAGACAATAACATGGGCCTATCCAGTCAATATAAATATGTATATATATACTATAAAAAAAAATTAAAAAGTGCCCACAGTAGTATACCTCAAACAATTCTTGTCAGGTGCACCTGCATACCAAAAATTAGAAACGCCATAATTTGAAACAAGAAATGCCAATTCCACCCGGTATCCTTCGGCTAAGGGCGGGCTCCTAATGAAATCCAAGAAATAACTAAATAATATCTAAAACTAACTTAAAATTAAATAACAAAATATAAACTATATAAAATGGCAACAATAACAATATCACAGGGTATCACAGATGTTGACTGGTAGGTATGTCCATCATGGTGGCCGTCCTTCAGCAGAGCGCAAAGGCGAAGGTTCTCTGCGACCACGCATGATGGAGAGATGACAGGAGAAAACAATTCATCCCTTGGACCTCATCAGTGAGGGGCCGTAAACCTAGCCGCACATGTTAGAAGGAAATAGCTCAGCAAAATTCCAAAACACTTAATTAAACAAAAATATTAAATCTGGAGCTACTTCTAACCAGTACACCACGGCTCAGAGTCTCTACCACTCTACCGGAAAGGCCAAACGCCTCCAAACGCCTTCAAAAGGTCAGTCGCCTCTGCAGCCAATAAACCACACACACACTATATAAAACACACATGAGCCGGGGAGATATAGGTATTGAACCGGCTCAGACTCCCCCCCCAAAAGGAGGAACTCCCCTCTGTTAAATTTTTTCAAAAAGAAAAATCGAACGAAATGCCTCTCCCCCCCAATGATTGAAGAATTATAAACCGGAAACCCTTAAGTCTGCAGAAGGGAAAACCAAGAAAATCCAGTTGGAGGCAAGAAAACCCTCCAAGAGTAGCGTGGGTACAAAGAAGAACACAGGAACCTTGATCAGGAAGAAAGAGCAGAGGTGATCAGGCCTCTGGACCCAAAAACCTCCCGCACAGACTAAAGAGAAATCACGGATGACTCCGGCAAGGCTTCAGATGGGATATGTGCGCCTTCCTGAATATCTTTCCGGACTGAGGATCTCCCAGTCGGGCAGTCACCGGAGTCAGAAACTTCAAGATGCGGTGGGGACCAGTCCACCTGTAGCAAAGTTTAGCAGCTCTTTTATCCACAGCCGAACTGACTGGGTGAGCCTTGCAGTAAACTAGATCCCCCACCTGGAAGGGATTGGCAATACGACCTCGGTTGTACTTCCTCCTTACTAACTCCCTAGCCCGAATGAGATTCCGCCTGGCTGCCTCCCAAGTGGCTTTCACATTGGGAGTACCAGGAGGGTGGCAGAAGATCGCTAATTTTCCAAAGGTTCGCCAAAGGGTTGTTTGGCGGAAAGCCAAATAATAACTCGAAAGGTACCGCCTTGTGACTTTCATGCTGGGCCGTATTAAAGGCAAATTGGATCCAAGGTAGTTGTTGATCCCAGGTGGTCTGATTTTCCGCATGAAAGGCAATGAGAGCAGATCGAAGATTGCGATTAAAACCGTTCGGCGTGAGAAGGCTGAGGATAGAAAGGGGAAGTAGTCACATGGCGGATTCCGTGCCCAAAGCACATTCTTTTAAAGATATTGGAGACAAACTGTGAACCATTATCGGAAACTAAGGTGGCGGGGATTCCAAAGTGTTGAAAGAAATGGTTTACGAAGTGCTTGCACCGTGAGCTGCGCGGTAGCACTCCGCAATGGGAACAACCAAACAAACTTGGAGAAGGCATCCACACAAACAAGTAGGAACTTATTTCCGGACTTGCTACGCGGGAGAGGAGAGGCCCAACATAGTCAATGAAAACCTTCTCCAAAGGTTTTTTTTTTTTCCGCCACCTCAGATGACAAAAGACCCAACTTGGTATTTTGAGCGGGTTTGCTTAGCGAGCACAGTTCACAAGAACGTACTCGAGCTGCAATATCCCGGTCCATACCTTTCCAGATGAACTGATCCCTAATCTTCGCGATGGTCTTATGAATTCCTAGATGTCCGCCCACAGGAGAAGAATGAAAATACTGAAAGACCATCGGTACAAGAAAGCTTGGCAGCACTAACTTAGGTTTTCTCCGCTGCTTGTCACGGCAGCATAGAGCACCTCGGTACAGAAAATAAGGAGGGTGGGCACCTCCGTTTTTAAGCTCATTGATGATAGCAGTCAGCTCGGGATCCTTAAGTTGGTGTGGAACAATGTCCGAAAATGCCAGAGGAAAGTCTAGGAGCACGCCACAACATGGCGGCTCTGATAAATTCTGGTGGTCGTTGGGGTAAGTGATACATGCGTGACAGAGTGTCCGCTATGATATTTTGAGTGCCTCGCACGTGCTGCACTGTGAACTTAAGGGCAGAAATTTGGACTACCCAGCGACCAATCTTCCCGAGCTGACGGGGGTGGGCAAGGAGCCAAGAAAGTGCCTGGTTGTCGGTTTCCAACAAAAATTCTTTATGTTCTAGGTAACGCCTGAACTTGTTAATCCCAAACACGACAGCCAAACATTCCAGCTCATAAACAGAACAACTCTTCTTCTCACAAGGGGTTAACGTGCGTGAAGCATAAGCTATGGGCTGCCGGATACCATCTACTTCTTGCGATAAAACAGCAGCAACGGCTAAGGAGGAAGCATCAGTTTGCAAGACGAACTTACGACTGAAATCAGGCATAGCCAAGACTGGAGGCTGCATCACTGCCTCTTTCAGCTGCTCAAAAGCAGTCTGTTGCGCTTCACCCCACTCAAACTTGGCACCCTTTTTCCTAAGAGAGTTCAGAGGGGCCGCCACTTCAGCAACATTGGGGATGAAACGACGATAAAAATTTATCATTCCCACAAAACGGGCAATCCCCTTGGCATCCTTAGGAGGAGGAAACTCCCTGATTGCCTGGGTTCTCTCTGGATCAATACAAACACCTCGAGAAGAGACAAGATGACCCAGAAACGATATTTCAGGCTGAGCAAAACTCACCTTTTCAGGATTGACGGTAAGGCCAGACTCTCGCAGCCTAGTTAGAACTTTCCTCTAGATGAGTCAAGTGCTCCTCATAACTCTCACTGTACACAAGCAGGTCATCCAGATAGTTGAACACGAACTTAAATTTGACATCATGGAAGATAGAATCCAGGAGTCTGGTGAGTGTTTGGGCCCCCACAGCCAAGCCCATAGGCACTCGGGTGAACTGGTACAAATTCCAAGGCACACAAAAAGCAGTGAGAGGTCGAGACTCGTGTTTTTAGTGGAATCTGATGGTATGCCTGGTTAAGATCAAAAATGGAGAAATACTTGGCCTTACCAAACCAGTCGAAAGCAGAATGCAAATCGGGGAGAGGCACGGAGTCAATTTCTATCTGAGCATTGAGCTTTCGATAATCCAGGACCAATCTGGACTTCCCATTAGGTTTCGGCACTAGAAACGCTGGGACTGGAGAAATTTGAGCAAGACGGCTCGATCACCCCACTCTTAAGTAAATCATCAATCATATTTCTCAGAATCTCCATCTTGGGCGGAGCAAGCTTATATGGATGGGAACGTACAGGACGGGTGTCTGTAAGACGAATCTCGTATTCCAAGAGATTGGTCGTACCCAGTTTGTCAGTAAGGACTTCAGGAAAACTGGAACAAATCTGCCTTATGTCCTCAGCCTCTTTCGGCGTAAGCTGTCCTAGTTGGTCAGGAGGAGTCAAGCTCTTATCTTCCATCTCTAAGGCAGCAGTCCCACGAGACTCGACATCAGAAAAGGGAACGAGCACCCGCCTGGCGAAAGCAAAGAAAACATGACTGGAGGCCAAATCCAAAATCATGCCAGTTTTTCCGATAAAATCTGCTCCCAAGATGAAAGGAAAAGTCAGGTCCTTAGCCACCAAAAAGCTCCAATCCCAAGAGAAATAATTAATTTTGATGTGAATCTGGGCACTACAGATAATAGGTAAAGGTGTGCGTGAAGCAGTCCAGCAGATAAGTGAACTAGGCTCAACCTGCCGTATTAGCCCAGAGGATTTTAGATCTTCAAAAAACGACAAAGAAATCAGGCTGCGTGCTGACCCAGAATCAACCAGGGCCTTCTGCACCACATTCCCCACAAGCACATCCAGTTGTGGGCAGGTTGAGCGGGCAGCCCTTACTCCCTGCGCAGCCAGAGCAGCAACCTCCCCTCTCGGCCAACGATGATAACTGTCCCCAAGTCTATTTCTTTCTGTTTTCTTTCTGTTCTGTATTAAACCAGCTACCCTTTTACCATCAAAATTAGGTACATATTTGCCCTCAAAATTACCTTTACGGCACGAGTCGGGCTTACTCGTCCGCAAGCTTACTAGTTTTTTTTATTAAGTGGACAAAACGGTCTAATATGTCCCACTTGCTTGCAGCCATAACAGGTAGGAGGCTGCCTACGGGAAGGAGCAGCTGCTGGCTCAGACTGCACCGGAGCATGGACCGGCCCCGGAGGCAAGTGAGGAAGATGCCTCGACATGGCCTCCCTTTGATCATCCGCATCCTGAACCCCTCTAGAGATGATGGAGAGGCGGTCCAAATCCGCAAAAGATGCGGGACGGCTACAAAAAATCAAACGGGAGCGTTCCTCAGGTTTAATGCCCTCCAAAATAAGGCTCACCAACTCCGTTTCGCTCAAGCTCAAGCGCAACACCCGGGCTACATCCCGTATCTCCCCGACAAAATGGCTCAACGTCTCGCCTGGTGCCTGAGGACGGTAAACGCGTTCCACCCGCAAGCGCTCCCTAACCCGAGCAGGTACAAAGAACTCCAAGATCTCGGCGTGGAACTGGTCAAAGGTGGCACCTCTCTTAAGGCAGTCTAGAAGGCGATCAAAAAGGGGCCTTAAGGAAAAAACTGCGCTAAAATCTGCATAAGCATAGCATCTGTCATACCAGGAAATTCTCTCAGCTTAAAAACTTCTAGAAGAAAATGGATAAGTAAATTAGTGTCAAGTCCATCAACTCTGGGGAAGTGTTGTAACACACTCCCCAAAGGATGAGGCAGTTTGCCAAAGCTAGAAAATGAAGGCACAACTATAGATGAAGCCTCACCAGCCGCTTCAGGAGGGCCACTACCCATCGGAGACATAGTAACTCTGGGAGGCTCGAAAGAAAGAGCCGGTGGATGGTTAGCAAAAGTAATGGTAGTGGGAACCTCCGTTGGAGTGACAGCGGTAAATAGTACCCCCTTCTCCTTCACCGAGCGCACCTCACTCAAACCATCTAGGGCTTGTTTTAATTTATTACTGGCCGAAAAAGCCCAACTTTTAATATCAGAGTCTAAACTAGGAGCCGACATAAGTAAAACTATTCTGTCACGCCAATGTAAAAGCTGAGATGCCAATCTAGCCTTTGCTGACCCGGACATGGGAAGTGACTCAAAATTAATATCGTCTTCTAATTCCTCCATACGGGTTTTACAAAACTCAAATTCTGTGTTAATTTGGAACTCTGCATTCCAGCTGCGGTCCAACGCTATACAAGCCCGCAATTGAGCTCTTAATGCCCTCACATCTCCCTCGGGCTTCTGTCCTCTCGCCAGGACCTCAAAAACCAACTCGGGCTTGCGTAGATGTTCAGGCACCAGGGAAAAAAGCCATACCAAACAATTAAGACAAATAAATAAACAATAAACAACAAAGTGTACGCAAAAATTACTTAGTAACCTAAGTGGACTCAACTCACAAAAGGCTTACACTGACGAGGTCCAAGTGAAGAACTCAATACCTGCCACCTAATAGAAGGATACCCTGCAAATATACACTAACCACAACCTACAAACACAGAAGCAATAAATATAACAAAACAACACATTGATAGGGGAGAAGTAGAGTACAGTTAGATAAATTTAGCGGTTAAGCAATTTAGAGTCCCTTGCTCCCTGCAAAGGGTAAGTCTGCAGGAAGCAAGACACTAAACCAATTCCACCCGGTATCCTGTGCTAGGGCGAGCTCCTAATGAAAAAGTTGTGTACTCTAACCTCCCCCTACCTAACACTAACCTACACCAACAAACAAAACCAGAACTGAGAGACAGCTGAGAGAGCAGCTAACCACGCTCTGCTACCATTGTAACCGCACATCGCCGCTCGCACACCCACAGCAGACCAACAGGGAAGCGCGTGCCCATGGTGGCGAACGGGATGCCGGATCAAAACTAAACTAGGTAAAAAAAAAAGAACACCGTGGTCAGTATACTCAGGTTCATTTACTAAGACAATAACATGGGCCTATCCAGTCAATATAAATATGTATATATATACTATAAAAAAAAATTAAAAAGTGCCCACAGTAGTATACCTCAAACAATTCTTGTCAGGTGCACCTGCATACCAAAAAATTAGAAACGCCATAATTTGAAACAAGAAATGCCAATTCCACCCGGTATCCTTCGGCTAAGGGCGGGCTCCTAATGAAATCCAAGAAATAACTAAATAATATCTAAAACTAACTTAAAATTAAATAACAAAATATAAACTATATAAATGGCAACAATAACAATATCACAGGGTATCACAGATGTTGACTGGTAGGTATGTCCATCATGGTGGCCGTCCTTCAGCAGAGCGCAAAGGCGAAGGTTCTCTGCGACCACGCATGATGGAGAGATGACAGGAGAAAACAATTCATCCCTTGGACCTCATCAGTGAGGGGCCGTAAACCTAGCCGCACATGTTAGAAGGAAATAGCTCAGCAAAATTCCAAAACACTTAATTAAACAAAAATATTAAATCTGGAGCTACTTCTAACCAGTACACCACGGCTCAGAGTCTCTACCACTCTACCGGAAAGGCCAAACGCCTCCAAACGCCTTCAAAAGGTCAGTCGCCTCTGCAGCCAATAAACCACACACACACTATATAAAACACACATGAGCCGGGGAGATATAGGTATTGAACCGGCTCAGTATTTTTAGATAGTTAGACGTAGATATTTATACTGATGCGTTCACTAGTATTACACTTTATTATAACTTACTGTTCCGATTTTTATATATTACTGTTGATGTATTGTTTAATAGGCAGTATGACTAAGGTAAAGTAGTATTTGTTGTTCAAATATGTTTAATTTGTATACATAAACAGTATTTTGCTGTAGTTACTGTAAAATATTTAAAGAAAACACTTTAAAGGAAACTTTTTCCTTACACTAACTATAAAAGTCCCGATCTGTAAAAATCTTGAAATTGGTACGTCTGAACCCATTCATCATACATAATTATTTTTCATGAATGGTACCTACCAATAAATTCAAATAGGTCTATTACACTCGTACATTGATGAGACACCAATCCTTAACTCAAATAGTAATGAGAGTCAATAAATCCTGCAACTGTGCGAGGTCGCGTGACTCACAACAATTACTTGAGTTGATTTAGAGCACCTCTTTAACACTTCATACACTTCTTCGATTTTCACCTTTGCCATTTTCCAATTAATCGTATACAAATTATTATTTTATTATAATTTTTATAACGTATGGCCTTATGAATTCATTCAGTTCCTATGTGTGGGATGGATAGTCGATATTTTTCAAACTGAAACCTCCTGCATTTTTAATGGCCATCCTGTACCGATCATAATAAATTATAAAATGATTTCTGGAGAAACCGTAGTTCTGTTACCAGCATATATCATGCCAATTCCTGGTGGGGCGAACGTGTTGCAGATTGAATATCGTGTCTTTTCCTGTTTTATGTTCAATTTAGAGGCTAAGATGAGGAATTCCTAATTGCAATTATTCTTAAAAGCATATTTGTGCTGCTTCCAGAGTCATATTTCTGATTGGTGAGGTTGAGTGTAGGAGCAGCCCCTGTCAAGATCGTAAGAGAAGGGATAAGGGTACTATCTAAATAATCTCATCTTGAAAGAAGGGCAGGCTAGTTCCGGTGTTATCTAGACAAAAGAGGCATAGAAACAAATACTCCTTCATGTTTTCTCTTTAAACATTTTAAAAATGTACAGTAGCAGTAAACTAGACTTATCAATCAACCCTTTTTACCTCCAAATCTTGAAATTTGCGATTAATTATGAGCAGCTTCTGGACATCCATGGGTTTTCCAGATTTAAGTGACTTCGGCATTTTGTCGCATTCATTGAAGTATTTACTGGTAAATATTAAACCTACCAGAATCGAACTCTCATGGAGGAAACTCTGTAGAATACAGGAGACATTTACTTACTGATCGATCTGAAAATCAATAATTGACCACCAGAAGAATATTTCGTCATTATTGACCAAGTTTACATGCCCCTTCGTAATCATCATTGATTAAAGTAACAATTGGTTGGTTGCGGTACATGGATATTTTTTACACTGATAAGGGTTCCTTAGGGTCCCGCAGAAGAGAAATATAGAGATCCTTCAATAGAGAATACTAATTGGAGTTAAGTAGCCGACTTAGTGAAGTTAGCTCAAATTAAGAACCAGATGATTGATAACTATATACTTATACCACGTGGTACGACCAGGATGGTTTACGAGAAATAGGGCCTTAGTCCATCTTCTCCAACGTTCGTTGTAAGTTAGTCTCACCTGATTATTTTTCTTTTCTATAATATCACTTGCTTTATCTTTTTCAGTTAGTAACCTGTAAATTTCACAATCCCAATTTATAAAAAAAATATCTTGTATTGCTCAACATATAATAATCATCTTACAACGCAACTCAAAAACCTTCTTTTTTTACCAAAACAATATTCTGTGACTATAGCAGATTATTATTATTCATGTTAAGAGAATTTGTAGTAACTAAAATGTAATTGAGCGCGTTCTAATTTGGGACTTGTGTTCTACGTATTGTAAACTGTTATACCTATATTTTTACTATGAGGTTCTAATATTACCTAATTTTAGTTTATAACATTAGCTGATTGTAAGATTTTCAATTAAATTGTGCTTATTTTATAAAATGTCCTTCGTCGTATTTTATGTTTCTTTTAGGTATAAAATAAACAACAAATTATCTTCATTTTAGTTTATAATTAGACAAAATATATCTTTTTTACTTTAAACAAAATAAAAATTCAATTATTTACATATAAAGGCATGGAAGTTTCGAACACTGTAGCAATAAATTTCTTTAAACATTATTAAGGTGAATAGTTTAAAGCCATGTTTAAAATATTATAGAAATAAATCAATTTTACTGTAATTATAGTTGAAAGAAGTGGTTTAAATGAGATTGTGCTAATTATTATGAATAAAAAATTACTTTAACATTTGTATAAAAGTGTATAAATATCCCTGAAAAAAATATAATTATATATAACTGTAGTAAAGAAAAATTTTTTACTGTTGTCTAAAATCTAAATAACACTTTACCTCTGCTTTTAATCTGGTCATTCTATAGACTCGGATTGTCTATTATTTATCAATGTCGTGAAAAAAAATAAAAAGCCTTAGTGTTCATTAAAAATTTGTTTGAAATCGAGATTGTTTACAGCTAACATATTGTTTACATTACACCTATATGTGTCATGTATGAATCCAAAGTAATATGCAATGTTTTAAAACATTCTTTGCTGAGTAACATTTTCAGACGAATTTTACAACAAATTATCAAGAATAGTGTGACACGTGCTAAAATAAATATGTATTATTCTAAGAATATCTATTACTTGTACATTGTTTGATATTCCTGTGCTATATATTTAATATTTAATATATTTTTTAATAAATTAAGAAATGCATAAAACTTATTAGTACCAAAATCTTCAAGTATTTTCTTCCAAAATTTTTTTATTTTTTTAGCACCAACATTTTTTAATCTGTTACCACAGCATATAAATAGTCAATTAATATTTTTCTCAAACAGCTTAAAAAGTGGCTATTGTCTATGAAGGATATTGAAGAAGTACTTTTTAAAATTAATGTTTATATTAGATTAATTCCTTTCCTTTAATCTGTTTCCAATAATGATAATAATGCATCATCTAATTATAATCAAGTTATGCTCATTATGTTCTCCGTGTTTATTTTTTTAGTGTTTTACATTTAGGCTTGGTTGATGTTTTATGTATAGTTAAGATTTTTGTATTAATTTAGTAGTATTATTCACGAACTTCATTCAGATTAAAAATAAATAGGTTTTGCTAAAAATATTGCCGTACTGTTTGTTAAGCTGCTAGTTTTCTGTTAATTTTATGATATCTATCACTCCAAACAGGCTTTGCCTTGGAGTTTTTTTTACTTATTTCTCATTGTGATGTATAGTGTAATAGTAGTTGTAGTTGCATATGTATGTATTGTTTATGAGTAAATAAATGTAATGTTTTTTTTGGTTAGTCTGTACAATTTTATAAAAATCGTATCTGTCATTTTTATTTGTGAGAAATAAAGTTTCTTACTTAATATATTTGAAATTTGGTATGCAGTAACACGAACACCTGTTAAGCGATTTTGTAGCTTTTTCCTTCCTACAGCGTATAAGGCTGTGGTTCCATGCAAAGTTTTCGTATATTCGTCATTTTATTCGGGCTGTATGCTTTACTATGTCACTTGTTAATATTTCAAATGATTGTTTACAGGTGTTTCTAGAAAGCTATTTACCCATTACATCATGGTTACTAATAATACCAATGTAAATATGGTCGCTCACTCTCAGCCAAATGCCATGGCCCTATATTTGCCATAGTCAATCTCAGTTTTGCCCATATAAAACTTAAGTTTCTTGAAGATTTTAGGGCAGACCGACCGAAATTGAATTTTTTCCAGCTAGACATGAAGCTTGTTTGGCCCAGATTCTAACAAATAGTTTATAAATGCAAATGTGACACAAACTCTGCTGTTCACTATTGACTTAATGCAAGAAGTTAACTCAATAAGACCAAACGCGTAGTTCACCCCGACACCTAAACGTGACATGAAGCTTGTTTGGCCCAGATGCAAACAAATAGTTTATAAATGCAAATGTGACACAAACTCTGCTGTCCACTATTGACTTAATGCAAGAAGTTAACTCAATAAGACCAAACGCGTAGTTTACCCTGACAGCTAAGCGTGACATGAAGCTTGTTTGGCCCAGATTCAAATTTATAAATGCAAATGTGACACAAAACTCTGCTGGTCGCATATGACTCAATGCTAGAAGTTAACTCAATAAGACCAAACGCGTAGTTCACCCCGACACCTAAACGTGACATGAAGCTTGTTTGGCCCAGATGCAAACAAATAGTTTATAAATGCAAATGTGACACAAACTCTGCTGTCCACTATTGACTTAATGCAAGAAGTTAACTCAATAAGACCAAACGCGTAGTTTACCCTGACAGCTAAGCGTGACATGAAGCTTGTTTGGGCCAGATTCAAATTTATAGATGCTAATGTGACACAAACTCTGCTGTTCACTATTGACTTAATGCAAGAAGTTAACTCAATAAGACCAAACGCGTAGTTCACCCCGACACCTAAACGTGACATGAAGCTTGTTTGGCCCAGATGCAAACAAATAGTTTATAAATGCAAATGTGACACAAAACTCTGCTGTCCACTATTGACTTAATGCAAGAAGTTAACTCAATAAGACCAAACGCGTAGTTTACCCTGACAGCTAAGCGTGACATGAAGCTTGTTTGGCCCAGATTCAAATTTATAAATGCAAATGTGACACAAACTCTGCTGGTCGCATATGACTCAATGCTAGAAGGTGACACAATGAGAGCAAACGCATAGTTCATTCTGACTGGTTGAAGTGGAATGGGGTTCTCTGACCCACATTCAAACTGATGGTGCAACAATACTATTTCTGTTTAACTTAATAAGTCCTTGTAAGGATGGATATTTTAGTTAGTCAGGAAATATAAGAGAACCTATCAGGAGATTTTTACGGTATGAAATTCCTACTTATAGGATGTGTTATCTTGGCTCTAAAGTAAATCAATTTATTTTCATATTTTTTAATATTGTTAATACCGTTTCAATATTTGGCTACATTTTAGTAGCCTGTGTTCTGAAAAGTTTTAAAACTCATATTCAGTTTATAAATACAATTATTGTGTAAAGAATGATTTTTTCTCGTTGGGCACTATTAAATAATTATGCATAATAGTTAATGCACGAATATTTAATATCATTTTTATGATTTTATTAAAATTTACATTTTATTATAATTTTATTTAATTTATATACACCGCTTTACTTAATACAATTGCCCTTAAATGAGAAAAATAACAATATTCCTGAATATTTTTGTATTAAAACATTAAAATCACGCCTTCATAGTTTTCCGTTCTTCAAAATTGCCAGGAAATGTAATTTCATTCTTCTATTTCTAGCTGTTTTCCTCTTAGTTTTGAAATTTTTATTTATGCGGAGTAAAACGCATAACTATTAAACGTTTTTAATTATATTTACTGTAAATATATATATATATATATAATTTTAATGTTTTTTAGTAATTACCCGAATAACCTAAATGTTATTACCATTAAAAACTTTATTATAAATAAAGTTTTTTATAAATGAATTATGACAATCAAAAAAATTCCTCGCAAAACAATCCTACTATTGTATTTTCACATATGCTGTAAAAATACTTTATCTTTATTATTTACAAGATATATTTTTTTCTCTTCAGACACTGTATTTGATGAGGATTTGCAGAACATAAAATAAAGTGGTCAGTAAATCTGTACACGAGACTTTTCTAAGTCTACAGTTCTATGCTATTAAAATGATGAAAAAATATTATACACAAACCTTACTTTTTCATGTTCTTACACATGAAAATGTGATATACAAAATATCCAGTTGTGGAAACATAACGTGGAAAACATAACATGCAAGATATTATATCGAAATAAAGTCTACTGAGAATAAAGGTAAATTTCACTCTGATTCTATTCGATTCTCGTAATTTTAATGCAAAGAATCGATGTTCTTCTATGAGGAATGTTTCGTTGAACCATCAATACCGTCGTTATTGTTGACGAGATGTAGTGTCACGTGATCAGGCTGATTGTGATTGATGGTTCTGATTGCTGATATCGGTGTTTGTATTTTTTGCATTTCTTAGTAATGCAAAACCAATAAAAGAAACCGATTTTGCAAAGCTTGTTACATTCCATTTCACTCGAACACAATTTTTAACTGATTTTCCTTTAAGTTACTAATGAACGTTGAATATCCCTTTATAGGGCAAACAATATTTTTGCCATTTTGCGGGAAAGCTCTCCGGTCGAAAAATCATCCACCCTGAAAATCTTGAAATGACCAACCACTTTTTTACCATGTTTTACATTTTTAACGATTTTCTTTCATTGTAAATGCTAACACTAGACATTACATATCACTAAATAATTTTTTTAATGTTTATTTAATTTTTTAGAGGGCGGTTGAATTTTCAACCGGAGAGCGTTCCCGCAAAATGAACTATGTATGTGTTTGCCGGTTTAAAAATCAACCACTTAGAAAACTTATAAAATTTAAGGAAAAATTAATAAAACAATATATTTAGCAAAACATAAAAACTGCCTTTTATTTATACAGAATTGAAAATTACACAATATTGTGATAAAAAATCTTGTCAGTGATACATATTTACACCTTTAAAACATATTTATAAAATTGGCCATATTTATATATGAATGTACCTATGTAAAAAAGGAAAAAACAAATATAACATTTAGTTAGATAATAAAATACGAGTATAAATGACACTTACTAAAAAATTAAAAAGTCCTCCAAATATTTCAAACATGTATAAAGTCAGCCAACATTGAAGTATTCTATAAATTATTCATTTTTTAGACAAAATAATTTTATTTGTTACAGAAATATCTACTATTTCATAGGTCTATTTGTTTCGGTAGCTATTAGCATAAAATACGTTTCTAAACAGAAAAATTATGTAATGGTGGAAAATTATAACAGTTTGTAAAATTTTGCTATCATGTAAATACCATATTATTGTACTTTTGGCCTAATATCTTGCCCTGCACTGATTATTTATATCTTAAAACGCCCTAATTTATCTTTTGTCATAATTATAAAGTGTTATACTAAATGTATGTAAAACTCTGAGGAATATATATATATTTTTTATAAATATTTTCCAATGTCATGATTTTTAGGTTCAGTGTAGAAGCAAAGACAAAATTGTAGTTAAATAATTTCAAGTGACGTTGACATCGATAAATGACTGATAAATCAAATGCCTAAAACATTGTAAATAAAATTAAGTTATTACAAAGAACTTCATATTTACCTGTCAGGAAATAAATTTGATTTTAACGCCCTATCACACCAACTGCTGCTTGGTTCACGAGCTGGAAAGGTCTATGGTTGATAAATCAACCATTTGCCACTCTTCAGATTAAAACTGACTACAGGAAGCAACAGGCAAGCTGAACAAAATTAGTAAGCTTCCATACAACCTACCAAGCTACTGGAAACAACAAGAACGACAACTGCATGCTCTGTCCACCGAATTATGAACCATATTGTAAATGGTTGAATTTTTAACCGGAGACTGTTTCCTGCAAAAGTAATAAAATTTCCTTGCCCATACAAAGGCAAATTAGGTGGTTGATTTTTCAACCGGAGACTGTTAAAGGGATAATATGGCCGTTCTTAAATATTTTCAATATTTGTATCTTGTAATTATAATTGACTGGTCAAATCGAAAAATTACATCCAAAACGACACAGGAAAAAAGATTTCAGCATTTCAACCTTCAAAAGTTCTCATTATCTCAGATGTATTTATAAGATACGTTGTTAAGTAAAATAAAATTTCGGAGTAATGAAGATGTTAATCGTATTAGGTTTTTTGAATTACGTCTAATTTACTGCCTTTTATATCGGCAATAACCAAAACATACGGTCCTAATTTTACAGGAAGAATGAACCCATCTAAATACTAACTATTACTCATCTCAGTAATGAAAAATATAACGGATTGAGATTTTTTACTTAAAACTGAAATTTAACATTTGGTTTATGTATGAGGTATACAATATTTTAATCTATATTGATACACAATTTTTGTATTCGTAACGTAACCAGCAGATTGTAATCATTGATTTTGTATAATTTTACATCTAATATTGTAGCATATTTTAGTTGAACATAAAAAAATTTCTGCTGCAAATAAATATATCCTTATTACAACAACATACAGAGATATACTATATAGACCATATTACTAGAATCGTATTTACCATATGGCACCTTTATCAATCTGTCACCATCTTTAAATAACTGTAAATTTCAAGATTAAAAATAATGTGCAGCTTATATGTACGCCTAAAAAAACTTAACGTTTATATATTAGACTTATAAAGCACAATAAAAGAACGAATATAGTATATATTTTTATAGTTTTAAATTGGAAGTCAACACAGGTACAGTTCATACTAGCATCAAAGAAAGTAGCAGAAGAGAAAAAACTAATTATATAGCTAAGGAAAATTTACTAAATCGAATTTTGCAAAGTTTTTTTTATTAGGAGCTAATTCGTAATAGCTGTGTTGTATAAAATCTCTAGCTCCACCAGGTAACGCTCTTTATCTTGAACTCCTACTTCCAAGTAAACCTTAACACAAAAGAGGAGTTTGTTATCCTCTCTCACCCTACTACACGACAACTCAACTGTCAGCTAGGAGTTTTAATCGTCCTGCATCCATTGAAAATGTCTCCCGGAAAATCTCAAAAAAGGACTACCATCTTGGTCGATGTCCATGGATCCTGTAACGCACACAGCAACGTTTTTGAAAAATCGATTAGTGTATGGAACAAACCGAAATGCCTACATATTCCCAGCACTTTGTTGATATTGCTGTCATGTGGAAAATTAGAAAACAAAGCAAGTTCGGTACAAAACTTGGAAGAAAATTTAAATTATGTCTAACATATAGATATTTTGTTTAAAATTAAATAAATGAGAAAAAAATGTTAAATAAATCCTATTTTCACTATGATGATATACGTTTTAGTTTTATTTTAAAACCCCTTTCTTTGAAATTAATATAGTTGCACAATATTATTACGTTTTACGAAATTACTTTGATATTTAATGTTGTTGAAACACAGTAGACTACAATAATTGAAAAGTCACACAAGTACGTTAAAATTGAACTATGTAGTTCAAATACAATACGGGTACTATTTTTCCGTGTCGAATGAGATGATAATAGAAATGTACTACATATATTCAGTTTATGACGGTTTATCATATATTCGACCGTAGCAGAGTAAGATTAAAAAAGTTGGTTTTGTATTTCAATAAATTTGAAACATTCCCTCCATTGAAACTGATTGCCGATGATTGAAAGACGGTAAGCGCCTGGAGTCGGTTTCAATATCCATCCAACCGTGGCCGGCTTTATTTATTTCTTCAGATGATATTCTCTCGTACCTCTTTACTGAGTGTTCTCGGTCTTTATTTACACTCATGAGGGGCTTCTGGATAGTGAAAATGTACTAAAAATGTATCTTTATTTTCATATTATATTTAATAAAACACGTATTTCATTTTTATAAGGAGGTGGAATTTATTATTCACAGCAATTTATGTTATATTAAAATTCATTTATGAATGTCGTACGGTGCTTTAATTATTTATAAAGCTAGCACGTACTATTAAATCATGCAGGGAATGCGTAATTTGAGATTAAACAGGACGATGTTGACACTATTAGTCGCATTTCACCTTCTGCTTCCAGAAGTATAGATATGAAAATAATAAAATGTTAAAATTTAAATGATAAAAAAAGTTTTAATAGGCACAGCTAGTTTTGAATTGCTCTTAGATGAGTCACGTGACAACGCTGATACGACCCAGATAGTAGTTTTTTGTAAGACTTTTGGACAACGCTAAAAAAGAGCAGTTCCTTGAGGAACTTTTCAACTAAGACAGTTGAACTTTGAAGGAAAAGTTTACTCAAGTCTCCAAAGTCTTTATTTGTGACCAGTTTTGAATCAAGTTAATAAATTGAAGAGAATCAATTGCCCAAAACCAACTCAAAATTTGAAAGGATTTTTCTAACTACAAAGTGCCTTTTTTTCGTATTAAAACGTTTTACAAGTGTTTAGATTTTTTTTATCTGATTTTCATTACTAGGCATTTTACGCAAGCCATCACTACGAACAGCATCCCAGTTGATAGAGGAGAACTTTACGCCTAATGCTAACTGGGCGTCCATCCTGGGAATCATTCGATGGACGGAACAAGTTCTTGATATCCGATCCTACGAAAGCAGCGGGTGGCTTGGAAATTCCTCGAAAGGAATGGGTTTTATTGAATCGTTTTCGAACTGGGGTTGGGAGAAGCAATCACTGGAAATTCAAGTGGGGTATTACTGACGACCAGACGTGTGATTGTGGCGCAAAACTCTTAGACAATTGAGCACATTGTAAACGACTGCCCTTTGCGATTGTTTTCTGGTGGTCTGGCTGGTCTGAGTGGTTTAGAGGATGGGTCTCTAAACTGGCTCAGTAATTTGGATTTAGCTTTGTGACGGGAGATTTTAATATTATTTTTAATTTATGACTCAAGAACTTTGTTCTTACGTACTTTTTAATAATTGTAATTTTTAATTTATTTATTTATGGATAGCTGCCTTTGTCCCCCATACGATATATATATATATTACTAGACATGTTAAATTTACATTATGTAAATGGTGATTTTTTAATTCATCGTCCTTATTTTGTTGTTACACTTTATTTTAATTTATGTATATTTAAAAATAAGAATTTCCCAAATCGCAAGTTTATTAAAATTTTTTAATTAACGCATTTGGATACCCAAGGAATACTGTTCGACTAGCAGTGGACATAAGGAGATTTAAAAATTGAACCTTTACCAAATATCATTGAGTTCACTGTAATTTAAGTGTGATCAGTTATAATCTAAGCTATGCATGGACAAAAATGCAGTTTCGTACAATTCTCTCCATTTAAAACGTCATGTGGGTTGATCTGGTTAAAAAGTCTTTTCTTTTACTGTTGAAATATTAATGTGTTTTTTAGTTTAATTACAGTAAGAAAATGGAATATTAATAAATACAATTTATATAGGTACTTTAGGAGCTAAATTCCATTAAAACCATATGGGTTACAAGGGGATCGTCATTAAAAATATGTTTATTTTTTATTTAAGTTATTAGACACGTGTGTCACATTTCATCTTTCTAATATATTGGAAAATAGTTCAAAAATTAATTTAATTATTATATAGTAGCAGTTTCATTTAAACTCATAAAAAACTATTTGTAAACATATTGGATTGATTCTATCTAATCCATGATGCGTACGTTTACCAAATTCAAACTTTTTGATATATCGGGAAATTGGAAAACTAGTGACAAGTGAATGAACCTAAAATACGTAGAAATTTTGAACTCTATATTGTTGAAAATAGAGCAAAGAGAGCAATGGTAAATTGTTAATGATGGCAAAACAAAAAGAAGCTTATTAAACAATTCAGCAGTTACTCAGAATATAATTTACCTCCACCCACAACGGTCCTGGTTAGGATCTTTTCCACTTCAACGATCAAGAATTTGATTAAGTTTTTATAACTTTGAGCTTCTTCTTTCTTAAAAATTAATTCAACGTTCTTGATGAAGCTTTGTGATATTATTGACGTTTTGGTTAACACACAGTTCAGGAGCCATGTTATTAGTAATTATTATACAATTTATTACACCCAGTTATTTATATTTTGTTGGATCAAGTAATACTATTGATTCAATTCTAGTTTAATGATTATGTGTTATTGAGATCATTTGACTCAGAATTGCGCATTTGTATTTAAATTAAAGTTTTGGTTATTCTGAACGGCAACGTTAAAGAATATATAATAAAGAGAGTTATTACATTTTTAATGTAAAGTCTAAAAATTTTTATTGTAAGGCTTTATACTATATAGACTTTATAAGTTTAAAGTTTTATTATTTTATAGTACGATGTCATTCATAACATAGCACGTCCATATTAAACAGCTTAAACTCTAACTTTCCCGTACAAGTGTTTGATTTCCGTTAGAAATGTCTCAATCACCAGTATTAGATCCACGAGCTCTGTTAAACTTATTAAATAAGCATATTACGTAGTTGTATATGGCAGATATTCTTATAAATATTTAGGTATATAAGTATTATGGTATGCAATATAAGTTGTTCGTTTGAAGTTGAACAGTTTTTATTTGATTAAGTAATATCTTAAATTCAAGCTAATTAGATTGGGGTTGTTTTAAGGGGTTTTAATGGTAGCAACCCTCCGTGATCTACTTGTGATTCTTCAATTAAAGAGAAGTACTTGTATTAGGAAAATTAATGAGGATATTTGAAAAGTCAGAAAAAAAAATGTGTCCTAAAGGTTATGTAAGATAAAAAAGTCAAACATATAAACCTTTTACATAGAAAAATATATATACGTAAAAATTTTCATATTGATCGGTTAAAATAGTTTCTGAGACTATAAAGAGGATTTTTTTCCCTTAAACTAGGATTTTCGGTAATCTAGATAGGTGAAACTGTTGACAATGCTTCCCCCACAGCTCACCGCACACCGCACAGTCATAAAGTACACCATGCGTGCGGCATAGCACCGGAATTGAGAGTTGTGTTTCCCTTCCGTTAGTTCAACACGCAAACATCGATTATACTCGAGATTATCGGAATCGGATCATTACAATGCGTTATCTATTTGCAGCAGATGTCCACTTTAAAAAATGCAAAATTTGTCCGAAAACGTATAGAAAACATTGGTGAAATTTAGTTGTTTAGGTTCCCCCAATTTTTATACAAATAATCAAAATCATCAACATGATAAATAAATTCCGTCACCGAGGAGAAATCCGGATCAGTATAGTTGATAAATCATGTAACTTATTCAATATCCTTTCAGCTTACTAACTGCAGCAACCCATACCGTATCTGTACTGCATATTGAATATTCAATTTACCGTAAGCACCGTTTATTGCATTCGATATATCCGGTACTCCTGTTGATCCACTTGTTGCCCCAGTAACGTGGTAGTGGATACAAAGTTATTCGGTTGTTTAAACCCCATACTTCATTGAAGTAAAGTAAATTTAGATTTACGACAAAAAATTTTAATAGTATATGAAGGAATAAATTTATAATAATATTAACCATAAAAATATTTTATCTCTACTCACCTTCTTAATTGTATACTTTATAAGCTTATACTACCACATAAAAGTGACCCTGAAAGCCTTATGTTATTACATTAAATAATGAATATTTTATTTAAAAATTTAGTTTGTATTGCCATTCTTTATTCAGTCTTTTGATGCTATACCACTTAAAAATATAGTAACAAAATTAGTTAAATTTTCTGCATACTTTATTATTTTAGATAATCATTTATATTTGTATACAAGTTTTTTCATTCAGGACAAGAGACTGGAAAACATCGCATATTAAGTCCTAATAAGACCTTCTCGCCTGTTTTTTGGAGTGATCGTATATTCAGAATAGGAAAGATTGGGGACAAGGATCATATAAACCCCCCTTGGGGGGTGATCATGCCACCTTTGAAGAAAGGTAGGATATCTCTGTTCCAGCCACTCCGTTCAAATCGGGCAAGGCATGCTTTCCCATTTACAGGATAAGCCATAGCCATTAGTACTAAAGGGGCTCCACCCACTCGAACAGTCTTCATCAGCAATATACTAGACCTATTGAGTTTCCCTGTCACCCCAAATATCTCGACATTTGCATTTAGTGAAATTACGTTCCATAAATCTACAGGATCAGTCATACATTTGTTATATTTATTGCAGTTACTTTTATAATATATTTTGAGGCTAAAATGTCAACTTTTATCTAACTCAACTTGTATATAGAACTTTTTATAACTGTTGTAATAATTAAACTGAGGTTTGTTGTCTTAAAATAAGATATGACATTTTCACCAAAGACGTAAATGACTTATAATCCCAAGAAGGTTCATTTCTGGATGGTTTACACATTCTAGTTTAACCTTTACTGTTTAAAATAGATAAATAAAGTCTTTTTATCACTGATTATATGTTTTGGTAATAAATATAACGATAAAATTAAAAATGTTATAATCGCTTGGAAACTGCAAAAAAGGTAGAAGTAGACCACATAACGTATCGCGCAACAGCCTTCGTTAAGGTAAAACGCGATATGTAATTTTTTTATTTTATTTTTGGCAGATATAATGGCAAAATAAGTAGCGCATGAAAAAGGAATTTTGGCATTCTCCGATAATTAAAACTGAAATTGTGTCAACCTTACTGAGTTATAGGCTTCAACACGCTTAGCCAAAAGCCATGTTTGGACATGCAACATCACAATGCATTTATTCTTGTTCATGTAGAAATTAGGTTTCAAAACACGAATTCAGGTCTATAGATGAAATGTTTCACTAGATAACTTGATATGATAAATGTATATATTTGTTTACTAAATTGAGTTTCACATCAATGTTCGAATAACAAGAGGTCCTATGCGTTAGGGAGTGTACAGACAAAATAAGAGTGCGCTTACAAAAATATTGTCAATATAAAATGATGTTGGATGTGTTGAGGTTGATATGATACATATAATAATATGACACATGTTATAATCTCCTATGAGTATATTGATTGCTTACGAATTTATTAACTAAGCTATTTTATCATTGTGAAAAATTTAAAAATATTCGCTAACACTCAGCTAAATAACATGGACCATCATGAAAGTCAGTGTTGCAATGCATCATTTCTAATTACTTGATGCACAATTTCAAGTCTATAATATGTTTGTTCTTTTTAAGATAAAATGCGAATAAACACATTGAAAGAGACAGAAATTAATTTAAAAAATGTTATTACTATTTTATTTCTGAATTTAGTCACTATATTCATAGTATTATAAGTTTTAGTTAATATGCCGAATCCATAATTTAACTGTAACCATGGTATTATTCATTGAGTCAAATAAAATATTTTAAAAGATTATTGTGCGCATTATTTTCTTAGTATATAGATTTTATAATTAATAATATTCTACATACAAACTATGATGAGGAGAATCATTACAATTATAAAAATGCCATAATATTAGCGTTCATAACGTCCTTTCCAATGAAAATAGGAATTAAACATCTCATTGAAGTGTTGTGAGTTGAGATTGCCGATAGAACCGATATCTAATTTGCGTTTGATAACCTAGTTTGTATTCTGGAATCGGTAAAAAAATTTCCTACATAAGAAATCGCAATGTATGACTGTTAAAAAGATGCATTTAATATTTAATCATGGATAAGTGTATCTATTGTCAGTTACGTATTCGAACTGCTTTGCCTATGAATATTAATGTAAACCATTTGACTATTCAACCACAATTATCAGGTTTCTCAGTTTTTGTATTAATTTAAAGATATTACTATTCACTTGAAAATAGTTAAATTTTGGTGCATATTATGTATGCAATTGTTATAGTAAGTCTAGTTTTTATATATTTACTATGTGCATAATGGATTCAAGCATTATAATTACTTAAACTTTCAAACTGTATTAATAAACAGTTTGAAATCTGTCATGCACATGCTTACCTCATGTTAACGAGTCATATACCACAATATTACAGTAAATTCCATACTCATTTATAACTCTACAGCTACACGTGTTACTAGGTCACATATTACTAGGTCACATGTTACTAGGTTATATGTTAAATGACATATAATTGTACTCATTTTATGTACGAATTGATTTATTCTGCAATGTTTTCGTTACCATCAAGGTTACTCATAATCATATAAAAGAATTAATGTAATGATGTTCGCTAACGCTTAGCTAAAGTGTATTAGAAATATTAGTTTATTTTCAAGAAATCGTGTGGAACAGACATTTATAAATTATATTTTTCCATTGATGTTGTTTGCTAACAACCAACTATAAAAGTTTTTAAAACCCTAATATAATGATAATATTAATATCAACATTGTTGGAAAATATAATTGATATAAATATTCTAATGTCATTAGCTATTAAAATTACGTGAAATATTGTAAACTGCTGACAGTGCTTCTCCCCACAGCACACCGCACACCGCACTGTTACAAAGCACATCCGGCGTGCGGCACAACACCGGTATTGAAAGCCGTGTATCCCGTACTGAAACACACACACACACACACACACACACACACACACACACACACACACACACACACACACATAGAGAGAGAGAGAGAGAAATTTACACTTGAAATACAATTAAATAATGAGTTGAAATAATTAAATTATGAGTTTATTCCTCCAAAAAAATTCAGTTTAACAACAATCTACATACGAGGAATATACACTGCCACTTCATCCAGTAGTGTGGCAGCGCAATAATAGAAAAAAATAATGAGTCCAAACTCTTCTTTATACACAAACAACCATTAATTATTAACAGAAAGAATAATTTTTGTATCATATAGGAATATTTTGCGGGAATAGTCCTATAACGTATACATTCCTATATAATTTTTGGTTACCCACAAAACCACGTAAAGGGCTTCTCCACCACCCAACCAAATCCAATAAAATGAAACATTGTAATCGAAATTTATTTTACCTACAAAAAAATATTATTTGGGCTCTAAGTATCAAGTCTATAGGTTGTTTGTTTTCAAGATATTATACAGGAAGACAGAAACCATTTTAATAGGCTTCGTTTCACGATAGGCGTCGCTAACGATCAGCCAAAGAATTATAGACTGATTTTATTTATGATTAATTTACATGTAAGAAATACAAAACAATGGTAAACTGATTAGTTTAAAAAGTAGGTAAACATTTTAGGAGCAATTTTCCCCATCCATTGAAAACAATTTATATTTAGTATAAATAGTGTATAAATATATTCCAAGAGTCGTTAATAAGTTTCAGTTAAGTAAGCACGCAATCGTTTTTTGCGTCGAATTGATAGAGAAATGTCTTTCGTGAAAGAAATTAATCAACAGTGGGGCTAATTTTGGGTGGGGTTATCAAGAGGGTCAATAATATGTAATTTTTTCTTAGATTATTTATATTATATTTTTAGACCGTCAAACACAATCGAATTTTTCGACATATAGAGAATATTAGACATATTAGACTGGCTTTGTACTTTTTCTCTTTGAATAACTATTGTATACCTGAATTTAAAATCTGGAAATTTTAACCGGAAAATGTTGTGCATGCATGCATGTTGTAGGTATGTTTTTGATCCTATAAATTTGCCAGTGAACTAGGGAAGATACATTGTGGATTTCCATATAATGGTACCACCTGTTGATGACACTTGAATATTCCAATAAAGTATTTCCCGTCTTATTTTTTATGTGGCTAATGTAAATTTTCCACGATTACTTGATATTAACCCGATGGTTTGACTCTTAAGTTTCAGTTTGCGTTTAAAAATATAAACGAATCCCTTAATTAAAACAAATAACAATTTTATTATATACCGGTAAAAAAATGTTTTAAATTTAATTATGAAACCAGAAAACTGTTTGAGATAGCTTTTAGTTCCTATTGACTACATTGGATTACTGTTGTAATGTAAAACCTAGGTTAAGAAAACCTGATTTCTGTGTTGTATACAATAAACATATAACTTTTTCTGCAAAAATACACAATATAATTCGTTTACTATACTCTAGAGTAACAATATAACAATGCCACCTGATTGGTTACCTGATCCTGCCTAGAGCTGCACGTCGCGTAACGACATAATATACTCCCTTCCCAAAGCTCTTTATCTGTGTGTCTATTTAGAGCTAACTGTTAAAGTGAAACAACCCTAAGTTTTATCCCCATAAGAACTACGTTTAACTTAAAACCCCTTTATGATCTTTTGTATTATGGTGTAGTTGTAGTAGATATTAAATATCAAAAACATATTTAATATGCATTCAAACGTATTTTTTTATTTCTTCAAAAGAGTATGTACTTTATGTAAATGAAGCGATTGTTACAGTACTAGTAAAAACATCGCAGAAAATTAAAACTCATTAAATGAACGTCAATCATATTTTTAAACCTGAGTCTTTGCGTCTGTAGTGCGTGACCTAATTCCTCAACCCTCTCAGGTAAATCCAATGACACTGGCACCTGTCGTTGCAGAATGGTTAGACCGAATTATTGAACATCACCAGCAGAAACCTCAAATGATTTCATATAGATGTCAATGTGTTACATAAATAAAGGTTCTAAGCATTTTTCAGACTTTTATAACAACAACTAATTAAAATTTTTCAACAAACACTTTATCACTCACTTCTTAGAACCATGAACAACTACAGGCCTATCTTAATTTTAACGGTGATGAATTAATTTGAAAGAACATTATTGGTAAGAATACTGCAGTATTTTGGTCAACACTACTAACTTTCAGATGAACGGTTTGGATTCGACTTTGCTGACTTCAAAACTATGTTTGAAAAAACTGGAATTATATAGCATCCGAGGCGTGCCATTGTGGCTTAAATTATTCATAGGTAACATAGCTCAAGTTGTACAAATCTCAAATAAAATGTTTATTGCAATCCAGTTAGACTACGTGGTTCCCGGAGGGATCACTTCTCATCCAATCCTGTCCTTCATATATGCTAATGAAATTAGGTTAACATTACTGCATGGAACAGACGTGCAGAATGTTGACAGGACTCTATTTTAGTGAAAAATCAAAATCTCTTGTGGAAGAACATACGTTTTTTGTTGAAAATCAACAATTGTGTTTCCATTCAACAGCCTCATTATCAAAACCGACAAATAAAAAATTAAATGTTATGAAATTTGCTCCTCTAACGGCCCCTTCGTCATGTAGGCAGATTTTAATCCTGGAAGAAGTCAATAGCACTAAATTCCTTGGAATGCGCCTAGATCTATGGTTTGATGACCATATTTTTATTATCATGTTTGTGCATAACTTCTTTAGGCATTTTATGTTTTGAGGTGTTTACCAAAGTATTGTTCAACGCAGGTTCTGATTACATCGTACTACTCTTAATGAACCCAAAGTACGTAAAAGGTATTGTTCTTATAGCCCTGTGCGGACAATCAGTTGGACGAGAGTGTTCAATTGCAGAAGCAAAACGGGATAATCACTCATTTGAATTTCAGCGAGTCTTGTAGAGAAACCTTCCTCTCCGTTGACTGTGCCACATTTTTCTTCATTTTTCCTAAACGTAGAACTGTGATCTGTACGTTTAAATGTGCCAAAACCACCAGCTAGGACCAGTCATATGTATGAGCCCAGAGGCAGAATGTAAAACACAGAACGACAGTTTATGAACATCCTGCACTAATAGACAGGTTTTTAGTTCATCATCAGGGATAAAGAATGCCGCCCCAATGTGCCTAAATAACTCTATTTAGGCTAAGTTTTTTTTAAAACATTTTAGTCGTCCTGTAATTTTTAATATGCCGCCATAAGCCTAAAACAAAAATGTGCATTAACTCTCAGCCATACCCTATAGAATACAATTACATCATAAAACTTAATATGTCTATGTAAAAAATTAATTATGAATGGAAAATTTTCAATTCTACATAAACAACCAATTATAGATTTAAATTGCTTATTTAAAATTTTTTTTAATAATGATATATTTTTATTATAATAAATATTATGATATAAACAAGAATGATTTAACCACAAGGATACAGAAAAGTATGAAAAGAAGATGAAATAGTAGGAAAAAAGAAAAAGCTGTCTACAGCTGGGTTGAGCATTGAAATCGACTCAGACGCTTACCGCTTCTCTATCATCGGCGATGTATTTCAACGGAGTGGATATTTTCAAATTGCTCGGGAGTGGTATGAGACGACTTCTTACAATCGAAGTGAGGTTTTCTCGTTAATTCTTCTAATCTAATGGAATTTAACAACTTTGTCGCGTAACTAGTTAATGTTCCATCTATTGATCGAAAACATTACGTTCTAAACCTACCTTTGTTAGTTGACATTGATTCTTAAATGATAAAATAAATTAAAAGATAAACGATAAAAAATCATATTTAAAAAAATGTCGGAAATTAACTTTAAATAAAACTTTTTCAAGTGAGATAAATAATAAGTAAGTAATATAAACATTCTGTATTTATTACTGAAATCGCTTTAAAAATGAATTTCTATGCAA